>NC_086445.1:560969712-561189712 GCF_028390025.1 Pseudophryne corroboree
GAGTCGGCGGTGTCGACAGGGTCACTCCCACAGCCGTTTCTGCCCGTAACACAGTCTCCTCCTGGGAAGAGCACTCCGCCTCAGACATGCCGACACACGTGTACCGACACCCACAAACACTCTGGGCAAATAGGGGATAGACCCACAGTAAAGCCTGTCAGAGAAACACAAAGGGAGTTTGCCAGCTCACAACCCAGCGCTTATCCCGGTTCTGAAACTTTAATATAATGCCTCAGACCCTGCAACGCTTTTATAATAACTTATTTTAACACCAAATTAACTGTGCCCCCCCCCCCCTTTTGTACCCTGTTACTTGTACAGCAGTGGTGAGGAAGGACCAGCGTCTCTGCAACTCTGTGAAGAGAAAATGGCGCTGATGAGAGCTGTGAGGGCTAAGCCCCGCCCCCTTCATGGCGCACTTCAGCCCCGCTATTTTTCAAAATAATTATACTGGCGGGAGTAAGGATTTAGTGCCTAGGCACTCCAATCGCACTTTGCCAGTCTCAAATGAGGAATTTTATGCTGCCCAGGGCGCCCCCCCCCCCCCCCCCCCCTGCGCCCTGCACCCTGTATTGCCGCTGTGTGTGGGAGCATGGCACGCAGCGCGATCGCTGTGCGGTACCTCTGAAGCCGTCACTGAAGTCTTCTATCTTCTTCTACTCACCTGAAAATAAAAAACCTAAAATAAAGTATTTTCGGAGAAACTCAGTAGAGCTCCTCAGTGTGCATCCAGTCTGCCTGGGCACAGATTCTAAACTGGAGTCTGGAGGAGGGGCATAGAGGGAGGAGCCAGTTCACACCCCTTTCAAAGTCTTAAAGTGCCCATGTCTCCTGCGGATTCTGTCTATACCCCATGGTTCTTATGGTGTCCCCAGCATCATCTAGGACATATGAGAAAGGCCCTGTGTTTTCTGGCAAATTATCTGGTATAACTGCTTCACCCAGTAATTTCATTATCTGTGTGAAAGGGGTATAAGACATGTCACCCATGGCTGTGGCTTGCTGGTGCCCAGAGCAATTGGGTTTGTATATAGTCCAGGGGGTTCTGAAACTTGGAGGTAGCATGGTCCCGCAGTGCTCATGCCCAGAGTTGGAGGCAGTTAGAAGGCCTGGAGAATACCGAGGCCAGAGGTTGCAGGTGCCTGTATGAATGCTGAGGCCCAATGGATATGGTAATGTCTGGGACATATTTTGACGCCTGGCTGTAAAGGTAAATGTAACAACTTTTGTTAGCTATGGGGATCAGTACGAGTACCCGGCGATATCTCAGGAGTATCAAAATGCTCTTCAACAAACGGAAGGTATGATAAAGGCACAGTAGATAACCTATAGGGTGAGTTCTATCACAAGCAGGACCCTCCGTACCATTTGCTTTCTGGTCTGAATTTTTTTTCTGCCTGTTTTATGTATGCTCTCTCTGTCCCTGTTTTATGTACAATATGCTCTGTTTTTCCCACTAACAGTCCCACTAACAGAAGGAGAATGTTGTGGGTTGCTGTAGTTGTCTCTATTTATGATGTCTGCAAGCTCTGTAACAGGGCTTTACTGTGCCCTGTGCTGGCACCACCCCTTGAGTGCGTGACGTTATGGGGAAGGGGCAGGCCCCAGGCTGGAAACTTCAGCACTGCCCAGAGCATCCTCAGGATGCTCTGGAGGGCTGTAAGAGCTGCAATGTGCATGTCTGGAACATTCAAAGGATGCTTTTGTGACACTGCAGCACAGATTTTGGTTGCAGGGTGCCATTGTAGGCACCCTGCTAGCCAGATGCTGCAGTCGTGGGTAAGCAGGGTTGTGCTCTTTGCGTCTTACACCCCACAGATGTGTACATGTGCAACAGGTTTCTGTTTTGTTCATATGTTTGTAAATCCAGTCATAAGGACACAGAGACATGTGAGTTCACTGCTGTGCTGTTTATTCCATCACCAACTCCAAGCACACTGCACACTGGACCACCCACTTCCCAGCATCCCCCTGATCCTAGGGACCATCACTGAAGATTCAGGCTTACACATGTTAGTAAGGGAGTGTCTACAAATATTAAGCATTCTAATACACTAACATCACATCCTCTTTTCTTTAAAGATAAGCCCTATACGCTTCAATGCAACAATTAACAACGTCATACTAAGAACATCATCTAACACGTTTCAATGAGTTTCTCAGGTCTGCGTATTTCCCTTTTGGGTCTTTCATACACAGTCTGTGTTTCATCGACCATGTTGGACCTTTCTAGAATCGTGGTTGTTTCACCATTATCAGGATCATCATACATGTCAGATGAAGGGTATTCTTCAGTCATGTTGTCTTCATTATGGTTAGGTTGAGATCTTAAATCCACCCGATTTCTTCTTACTTCCGTTCCACGCTCTGTACATATAGTATAAGATCTTGGTGCTACTTGTGCTTGCACAATACCTTTCTGCACCCAAATACCTTTCTTATGATCTCTGAGACCGACTTGGTCACCCGATTTTAGATCAGATAAGCTTTTTGTTCGTCTGTCATGGAACAGTTTCTGTTTCACCTGTTGACGTTCCTTACTCAGTCTGAACAACGCTGAGTTATGTGTATTAAGCAGTTCATCATGTATCGGAGATTTGCTCTAACCCTCCTTCCTATCAGCATTTGTGCAGGAGAAAGTCCATTCTGTAAAGGTGTACTGTGGTAGATTAAAAAACTTTTGTAGTAATCTTCTTTACCTTCTTGACCTTTTTTCATGAGACTCTTTACAGTTTTTACTGAACTTTCCACCAACCCATTTGAGCGTGGATAGTGGGGACTTGACGTAGTATGGACAAATTCCCACTCATCAGCAAATTGTCTAAATTCAGCACTGGAAAACTGAGGACCATTGTCAGTGAACACTTCCATAGGAACACCATGCCTTGCAAAGATTGACTTCATGCAATTGATTACAGCTATACTAGTAGTTGCATGTAGTGTCTTCATCTCAGGGTAGTTAAAGTAATAATCAGGCACGACAATGTACGTTTTCCCATTACAATCAAACAAAACTGCGCCAACTTTCTGGTACGGTCTCTCTGGCACTGCGTGAGAACTCAGTGGCTCGACTAGTTGTTTTGGTCTATACGTAAGACATAATTCACATGTAGCTGTAGTCTGTGCTATGTCTTGGTTCATTCTTGGCCAATACATAACTTCACGCACTCTCCGCTTACATTTTTCTTCTCCTAAGTGGCCTTCATGTATCTTGCACAGCATAGTTTTTCTTAGTCGTACAGGTATGACAAACCTATTGCCTTTGTAAATAAAACCATCGACAACTGTAAGGTCACTGCGGTACATCCAATAATCATGGATAGACAGTGGGCACGCATGTTTTTCTGCTGGCCAACCTTTCAGAATGATATCTTTCAACACTTTCATTGTGTCATCTGTCTCAGTTTCTTTCCTAATCTGTTCTTGTCTTGCAAGAGACACTGGTAGAGAAGCTATGATCAAATTAACATAGACTTCTATCTCTTCATCCATCAGACTTTTGGAACCTTCACTTTTGTCCACAGCACGAGAAAGTGTATCAGCAATGTACATGTATTTGCCGGGATAGTACAGCAAGTGTACATCATATTTCTGTAGTCTGATAAGCATTCGTTGAATTCTCATGGGACAGTCATGTAATGATTTAGTCATGATAGCTACCAATGGCTTGTGGTCAGTTTCCACTGTAAATGTTTGACCATACACAAACTGATGAAATCGCTCACATGCATATGTGATTGCTAGAAGTTCTTTTTCTATCTGAGCATACCTTGTTTCAGCACTTGTCAGTGCTCTTGATGCATAGATTACTGGTTGCCATGTATCCTCATGTTCTTGTAACAGCACTGAGCCTAGGCCAAATTGCGAAGCATCTGCTGAAATTTGTATTCTTTTCGCAGGATCAAAGAATTTTAGCACTGGTTGCTCTGTAATGATCTGTTTCAAGTTTTGCCAACTTTCTTCTTGTTCATGTGACCACATCCACTCGTTATCTTTGTCCAACAACCATCTAAGAGGCTGTTGTTCAGAATTGAGAAATAAACTTTCCTAAGTAAGTAATCATTCCTAGGAATCTTCTGACGTCGTCTTTGTTGTTAGGACGTTCCATGTTCACTATGGCTGATATTTTCCTTGGGTCTGGTTTTACACCTTGATCTGAGACCACGTCGCCCATAAAGGTAAGTGTATTCACGCCAAATTCACATTTGTCCTTGTTTAGCTTTAGATTCACTTTCTTGACAAGTTCCATTACTTGTCTCAATCTAGAATCATGTTCTTCCTTTGTAGATCCCCAGACAATAATGTCATCCATCATTGTTTCAACACCTGGAATATGTTCAAAAATCATGTGTATCTTTTTGTGATATACTTCTGGAGCAGACAATATTCCATATGGTAGTCGAAGAAATCTGTATCGACCTTCTGGTGTATTAAATGTACAAAGCTTTGAGCTGGCCTCATCTAGCTTCATTTGCCAGAATCCTAAAGATGCGTCCAATTTACTGAACCATTTTGCTCCAGCAAATTGCGACATGATTTCATCTCTGGTTGGTAGTTTGAAATGTTCTCGTTTAATAGCTTTGTTTAAATCTCTGGGGTCTAGACATATTCTGAGTTGTCCATATTTCTTTTCAACAATTACTAAGGAGCTTACCCATTCAGTAGGCTCATCAACTTTCTGTATCACACCCAAGGCTTCCATGCAATTTAACTGTTGTTTCAGTTTTTCTCTCAGCGCAAACGTCACTTTTCTACAGGGGTGTATCACTGAAGAAACTTGCGTGTCTATATTTATTTTATGCTCTCCAGGCAAACAACTTAGACCTTCAAACAAGTCTCTGTATTCTGTAAACATTGATTTGCAGTCATCTTCTACTTGTGATGTCACCATAAAAACTTCATTTAGCAAGCTTAGTTTCTCACAGGAACTTAATCCTAGAATCGGTTGCACATTTTTATCCACAATCAGTAGAGATGTTTTAAACTGTTGTCCCTTATATTTCAGTGTCACTAAGCAAGCACCTTTCACAGGAATTTCCTCCCCAGTGTACCCTGTAACTTTCACTTTGGCTGGATGAATTTTAGGTTTTACTCTAAAAGTCTTATAGTCTTGAAACAATATTAAATTCACCTGCTGGTCTGTGTTGCGGCCTCCGTCTTTGGTGGTCCACGGGCTCCGGCGTCTGGCTGGCGCGGATCCTGGTGGTTCCCCGGGGCAGGGACGCCGCCATGACACCCATCATCACGTGGGCGGGGAGCAGGTGACGTCATCAGACTGTTCCGCCAATCCAGTGGAGGCGGGAGATTCAAAGTCAGACGCCGAGCAGAGCCTCGGCGCCTGAGTATCGTCTTTTCCCCTGAAGTGGATGCCAGTGCTCTTGTTCCCGGCGTGTCTCTCTGAAGTTGTACTCCAGTGTCTCCGGCATTTCCAGGTGCCAGTTGCTGTACAGTTTCCAGCGTTCTCAGTGGCTGGTGTGTTCCTCTGCGGTCCAGTCATCAGCGCTTCTTGGAGTCAGCGTGGGCCGCGGGCTAACCACCGCTCTCAAGTTCTACAAATCATCAGTGTCTTTAACCACCGCTCACAAGTTCTACAAATCATCAGTGTCTTTAACCACCGCTATCAAGTGTTACAAATCATCTGTGTCTTTAAAACACCGCTCTCAAGTTCTACAAATCATCAGTGTCTTCAAACACCGCTCTCAAGTTCTACAAGTCATCAGTATCTTTAAACACCGCTCTCAAATTCTACAAATCTTCAGTGTCTTCAAACACCGTTCACAAGTTCTTCAAATCATCAGCGTCTTTAAAAACATCGCTCACAAGTTCTTCAGTCACCAGTATCTTTTACATCGCTCACAAGCTCTTTAATCACCAGTATCTTTAAAAGCATCGTTCTCAGTGTCTTTCACCATCACTCACAAGTACTTCATTTATTAGCATATTTAACATTGCTTACAAGTTCTTCTATAGGCATGGACATTCCCCCATAAGTTCCCTCGCTGCTGTGTGACATTGTGTTGCTCCCTTCCTGCAATAAAGTTCTTCAATATTTTCACCAAGCCTTACTGTCAGAGTCCTGTATGAGGAAGACCTATATCAGGCCATCCCTGTTCCGACCCAGCTGTGGTTCCTCTTCCCTACCATCGGACGAACCCCCGAGTTCACAACACCCCCAACCTACGTCAGTGACAGTATACTCAGGCCCCATGGACCCGGGGGATCGGAACCCAGAGGCAAGTACCATCCAGGACCTGGTTTCCCGAGTTCAAAGTCAGGAAGCAGCACAGAGGCAGGTGATGCATTATCTCCAGGAATTATCTGGCCGGCTGGATCAAATTCAGACTTCTCTGGCTTCAGTAGTTCCAGCCCCAGTTCCAGTATCCGCTCCAGTGGTTATGTCTAGTAATGTTCCATCCTTGTCTGGAACCAGGTCACGCCTTCAGCTCCCTACTCCTTCTCGTTATAACGGGAATCCAAAGAATTGCCGTGGTTTCTTCAATCAGTGCGAGGTACATTTTGAACTCCTTTCACATAACTTCCCTACTGATCGGTCCAAGGTGGCATACAATATTTCCTTGCTTGAGGGTTCAGTGTTGGATTGGGTGTCTCCTTTATGGGAGCGATCTGATCCATTGGTTTCTAGTTACACCAACTTCATTACGTCATTCCGGAGGATCTTTGATGAGCCCGGCAGGACGACCGCTGCCTCTGCAGACTTGGTCCGTGTCCAACAAGGCTCTCGTTCAGTGGGACAGTATGTGATTAATTTTCAGACCATAGCCTCTGAACTGCGCTGGAATAACGATGCCCTCCGGGCTGCCTTTTGGAACGGGCTCTCCGATCGTCTAAAGGACGAGTTGATCACTAGAGATTTGCCAGATTCCTTAGAACAATTGATCTCGCTCTGTGTAAAGGTGGATCTTTGCATGCAGGAATGAGGTGGCGAACGTAGTCGGCCAGATCGATCAAGGGTCCGATCTCTTCCGTCTAAGCAAACGGTTATTCCGAGTCCTGACGAACCCATGCAGATTAATCGATCTCGGCTGTCCCCAGAGGAACGTCAGCGTCGTCGTGAGGGTAGACTCTGCCTCTACTGTGGAGCCGCGGATCATTTTCTCAAGTTTTGCAAGTCTCGACCGGGAAACGGGCAGTCCTAGCTTGTTCCGGAGGAGTCGAGCTAGGAGTTTCTTCTAAACCTTCTCCAACAGTGGACTGTTTACTCTCCTTGTCTCTGTTTTCTGAGTCAATAGCCAAACCCGTTAAGGATCTGCTGGACTCAGGGGCTGCGGGGAATTTTATTTCCCTTTCCTGTGCCCAGAATCTGGGTTTTCAGTTACGGCCGGTCGAACGACCTATTACGTTGACTGCTAGCAATGGTACCCACATTTCTAACGGTCTGATTTCAAGTTGTACAGTGCCAATCAAGCTGCAAGTGGGAGCTCTGCATCAAGAACGCCTGGAGTTCCTAGTGATTCGGGAGATGCCCCACGATCTTGTTCTCTGCCTTCCTTGGCTTAAACTTCACAACCCTCACGTCGACTGGAGTTCGACACAAATAATATCTTGGAGTCCATTTTGTCATTCAAATTGTCTCACTCCTGTCTACCCGCTCCGTGTATCTTCCAAGTCAGATGAAGGGCTCATTCCGGAGGCCTATCGGGAGTTTTCAGACGTGTTCTCGGAACAGGCGGCTGATTAGTTACCACCGCATAGACCCTGGGACTGCCCCATTGAGCTCATTCCGGGGGAAAATGCCACCTCGGGGTCGCACTTATCCCTTATCATTACCCGAGACCCAAGCTATGTCGGACTATATCAAGTCTAATCTGCAGAAAGGATTCATTCGCCCCTCTACCTCTCCGGCGGGGGCAGGGTTCTTCTTTGTGAAGAAGGACGGAGGGCTGAGACCATGTATTGACTATCGTGATCTAAATGATGTCACCATTAAGAATAAGTATCCATTGCCGCTCATCACGGAGCTTTTTGACAGAGTTTGCGGAGCCCAAGTCTTCACCAAGCTCGACTTAAGGGGAGCTTATAATTTGATACGTATCCAACAGGGGGACGAATGGAAGACGGCCTTAAATACCAGGGACGGGCATTACAAGTATCTGGTAATGCCGTTTGGCCTCAGCAACGCCCCTGCCGTCTTCCAGGGATTCATTAATGAAATCTTTCGGGATATGCTATACCTAAGTGTAGTGGTATATTTGGATGATATTCTGATATTTTCTAAGAATCTCACAGAGCACAGAATACAGGTCAAAGAGGTACTTCTTCGATTGCGAGAGAATCATCTTTATGGCAAGATTTCCAAATGTACCTTTGAGGTCCCTTCTGTTCCATTTCTTGGTTACATCATTTCGGGCACGGAGCTTCGTATGGATCCAGAGAAACTCACTGCCATTCGGGACTGGATTCAGCCTCTGTCCTTGAAAGCGGTACAACGATTTCTGGGTTTTGCAAATTACTACCGGAAATTCATAAAGGAATTCTCTACCATTGTGGCACCTATCACTGCCCTAACCAAGAAGGGTTCTGACCCAAGTCATTGGTCCTCTGAAGCTGTAGCAGCGTTCGCTCAGTTGAAGGCGGCCTTTATGTCCGCTCCGGTACTTCAACAACCACATTTTTCAAAACCATTCTTTTTGGAGGTTGATGCTTCCACGGTAGGCACAGGTGCCATGCTTTCGCAGTACGCTCCAGACGGGAAGTTACATCCATGTGGTTTCCATTCTCGCAAGTTCTCTCCTGCTGAACGGAATTACACCATTGGAGACAAAGAGCTTTTGGCAATAAAATCTGCCTTGGAGGAATGGAGATATCTTTTGGATGGTGCTAAACACCTAATTACAATTTTCACTGATCACAAGAATTTGCTGTACCTCAAGATGGCCCAGTGCTTGAATCCCCGTCAAGCTAGATGGGCGCTCTTCTTTACCCAATTCTCGTTTGTTATTAAGTACCGGGCTGGGACTTTTAACACAAAGGCTGATGCTTTATCCCATTCCTTAACGGCTTCGGATGAGGAAAATTACGTTGAGAAGTCTTTGATTCTCAGTCCAGTTTCTATGTCAGCGGCTCCCACCGCTCTGGGTCCTCCTCCTGGGAGAATGTCTGTGCCAGCTAAATTCCGACCAAGGTTGTTGCAGTGGGCTCATATTTCCAAGTTTTCCGGTCATCCTGGAGTTCAAAAGATGTGGGAGTTTCTACGAAGATCTTACTGGTGGGACACTATGAAGAAGGATATTCAAGGTTATGTCAACTTATGCCTCAGTGTGCTCAGCACAAAATTCTTCATCTGCCTCCTGCGGGGTTGTTGCATCCACTGTCCATTCCTAAGAGGACTTGGACTCATATCTCTATGGACTTTGTCACTGAATTACCCCTCTCCAAGGGTCACAATACCGTCTGGGTAATTATTGACCGTTTCTCTAAGATGGCACATTTTGTACCTTTGACCGGGTTACCATCAGCTCCCAAGTTGGCTTTGTTATTTATCCGGGAACATTTCCGCCTGCACGGGTTAACACAGGAAATCGTCTCTGATCGGGGGGTACAGTTCACTGCAAGATTCTGGAGAGCCCTCTGTACGGCCTTACAAATAAAACTCAAGTTTTCATCCGCTTACCATCCACAAACCAATGGGCAAACTGAACGCGTCAATCAAGATTTAGAGACTTTTCTCCGTGTTTATCTTTCTCCCTCGCAAGATGATTGGATGGAACTGTTGCCATGGGCCGAGTTTGCCCATAATCATCTGTACCACTCCTCGACTGGTGAGTCCCCATTTTTCATTAATTATGGATTTCATCCCCAAGTTCCAGAATTACCCATTTGTCCTCCGGAGGATGTTCCTGCTGCAGCCTCTACTCTCCGGCACTTCAGTCAAATTTGGAGTCGAGTCCATGCTAACCTCAAGAGAGTCTCCGGCCGCTATAAGTTCTTTGCGGATAGGAAGCGACGAGCAGCTCCCCAATACAAGCTTGGTGACAGGGTATGGCTCTCTACTCGCAATCTTCGGTTAAGGGTGCCCACTATGAAGTTCGCTCTGAGGTTTATTGGTCCTTACCCCGTGTTACAAGTCCTGAACCCGGTTGTCTGCAAATTGGGATTGCCTTCCCACCTCTGGATACCAAATTCCTTCCATGTCTCTCTCCTTCGCCCCCTTATTTTAAACCGGTTCCATTCAAAGTCCCCGAGGCCAACCTCTGCAGAGACCGAAGCTGGAACGGACTTTGAAATCAAAGCTATTCTTGACTCTCGTTATCTTCACAAGAATCTACAGTATTTGGTGGAGTGGAAAGGTTTTGGCCCCGAGGAGAGGAGCTGGGTCAAGGCTACTGAAGTTATGGCTCCCCGACTGGTGCGGATCTTCCATTCCAGACATCCAACTAAACCTGGAAAGTGTCCGGGGGCCACTCCTGGAGGAGGGGGTACTGTCACACGCCAGAGGCGGTGTTCGCCGCGCTTACCTTTGCGTGCCTTCTGGTCTGTGTTGCGGCCTCCGCCTTCAGTGGTCCACGGGCTCCGGCGTCTGGCTGGCGCGGCTCCCGGTGGTTCCCCGGGGCAGGGGCGCCACCATGACACCCGGCATTACATGGGCGGGGAGCAGGTGACGTCATCAGACTGTTCCGCCAATCCAGTGGAGGCGGGAGATTTAAAGTCAGACGCCGGGCAGAGCCTCGGCGCCTGAGTATCGTCTTTTGCCCTGAAGTGGATGCCAGTGCTCTTGTTCCCGGCGTGTCTCTCTGAAGTTGTACTCCAGTGTCTCCGGCATTTCCAGGTGCCAGTTGCTGTACAGTTTCCAGCGTTCTCAGCGGCTGGTGTGTTCCTCTGCAGTCCAGTCATCAGCGCTTCTCGGAGTCAGCGTGGGCCGCGGGCTAAACACCGCTCTCAAGTTCTACAGGTCATCAGTGTCTTTAACCACCGCTCTCAAGTTCTACAAATCATCAGTATCTTTAACCACCGCTCTCAAGTTCTACAAATCATCAGTGTCTTTAACCACCGCTCACAAGTTCTACAAATCATCAGTGTCTTTAACCACTGCTCTCAAGTGTTACAAATCATCTGTGTCTTTAACCACCGCTCTCAAGTTCTACAAATCATCATTGTCTTTAAAACACCGCTCTCAAGTTCTACAAATCATCAGTGTCTTCAAACGCCGCTCTCAAATTCTACAAATCTTCAGTGTCTTTAAACACCGTTCACAAGTTCTTCAAATCATCAGTGTCTTTAAAAACATTGCTCACAAGTTCTTCAGTCACCAGTATCTTTTACATCGCTCACAAGCTCTTTAATCACCAGTATCTTTAAAAGCATCGTTCTCAGTGTCTTTCACCATCACTCACAAGTACTTCATTTATTAGCATATTTAACATTGCTTACAAGTTCTTCTATAGGCCTGGACATTTCCCCATAAGTTCCCTCGCTGCTGTGTGACATTGTGTTGCTCCCTTCCTGCAATAAAGTTCTTCAATATTTTCACCAAGCCTTACTGTCAGAGTCCTGTATGAGGAAGACCTATATCAGGCCATCCCTGTTCCAACCCAGCTGTGGTTCCTCTTCCCTACCATTGGAAAAACCCCCGAGTTCATAACACCCCCAACCTAGGTCAGTGACAGTATACTCAGGCCCCATGGACCCGGGGGATCGGAACCCAGAGGCAAGTACCATCCAGGACCTGGTTTCCCGAGTTCAAAGTCAGGAAGCAGCACAGAGCCAGGTGATGCATTATCTCCGGGAATTATCTGGCCGGCTGGATCAAATTCAGACTTCTCTGGCTTCAGTAGTTCCAGCCCCAGTTCCAGTATCCGCTCCAGTGGTTGTCTCTAGTAATGTTCTATCCTTGTCTGGAACCAGGTCACGCCTTCAGCTCCCTACTCCTTCTCGTTATAACGGGAATCCAAAGAATTGCCGTGGTTTCCTCAATCAGTGCGAGGTACATTTTGAACTCCTTTCACATAACTTCCCTACTGATCGGTCCAAGGTGGCATACATTATTTCCTTGCTTGAGGGTTCAGTGTTGGATTGGGTGTCTCCGTTATGGGAGCGATCTGATCCGTTGGTTTCTAGTTACACCAACTTCATTACGTAATTCCGGAGGATCTTTGATGAGCCCGGCAGGATGACCGCTGCCTCTGCAGACTTGCTCCGTGTCCGACAAGGCTCTCGTTCAGTGGGACAGTATGTGATTAATTTTCAGACCATAGCCTCTGAACTGCGCTGGAATAATGAACCCCTCCGGGCTGCCTTTTGGAACGGGCTTTCTGATCGTCTAAAGGACGAGTTGATCACTAGAGATTTGCCAGATTCCTTAGAACAGTTGATCTCGCTCTGTGTAAAGGTGGATCTTCGCATTCAGGAATGAGGTGGCGAACGTAGTCGGCCAGATCGATCAAGGGTCCGATCTCTTCCGTCTAAGCAAACGGTTATTCCGAGTCGTGACGAACCCATGCAGATTAATCGATCTCGGCTGTCCCCAGAGGAACATCAGCGTCGTCGTGAGGGTAGACTCTGCCTCTACTGTGGAGCTGCGGATCATTTTCTCAAGTTTTGCAAGTCTCGCCCGGGAAACGCGCAGTCCTAGCTTGTTCCGGAGGAGTCGAGCTAGGAGTTTCTTCTAAACCTTCTCCAACAGTGGACTGTTTACTCTCTGTGTCTCTGTTTTCTGAGTCAATAGCCAAACCCGTTAAGGCTCTGCTGGACTCAGGGGCTGCGGGGAAGTTTATTTCCCTTTCCTGTGCCCAGAATCTGGGTTTTCAGTTACGGTCGGTCGAACGACCTATTACGTTGACTGCTATCAATGGTACCCACATTTCTAACGGTCTGATTTCAAGTTGTACAGTGCCAATCAAGCTGCAAGTGGGAGCTCTGCATCAAGAATGCCTGGAGTTCCTAGTGATTCGGGAGATGGCCCACGATCTTGTTCTCTGCCTTCCTTGGCTTAAACTTCACAACCCTCACGTCGACTGGAGTTCGACACAAATAATATCTTGGAGTCCATTTTGTCATTCAAATTGTCTCACTCCTGTCTACCCGCTCCGTGTATCTTCCAAGTCAGATGAAGGGCTCATTCCGGAGGCCTATCGGGAGTTTTCAGACGTGTTCTCGGAACAGGCGGCCGATCAGTTACCACCGCATAGACCATGGGACTGCCCCATTGAGCTCATTCTGGGGGGAAAAGCCACCTCGGGGTCGCACTTATCCCTTATCATTACCCGAGACCCAAGCTATGTCGGACTATATCAAGTCTAATCTGCAGAAAGGATTCATTCGCCCCTCTACCTTTCCGGCGGGGGCAGGGTTCTTTTTTGTAAAGAAGAAGGACGGAGGGCTGAGACCATGTATTGACTATCGTGGTCTAAATGATGTCACCTTTAAGAATAAGTATCCGTTGCCGCTCATCACGGAGCTTTTTGACAGAGTTCGCGGAGCCCGAGTCTTCACCAAGCTCGACTTAAGGGGAGCTTATAATTCGATACGTATCCGACAGGGGGACGAATGGAAGACGGCCTTCAATACCAGGGATGGGCATTACGAGTATCTGGTAATGCCATTTGGCCTCAGCAACGCCCCTGCCATCTTCCAGGGATTCATTAATGAAATCTTTCGGGATATGCTATACCTAAGTGTAGTGGTATATTTGGATGATATTCTGATATTTTCTAAGAATCTCACAGAGCACAGAATACAGGTCAAAGAGGTACTTCTTCGATTGCGAGAGAATCATCTTTATGGCAAGATTTCCAAATGTACCATTGAGGTCCCTTCTGTTCCATTTCTTGGTTACATCATTTCGGGCATGGAGCTTCATATGGATACGGAGAAACTCACTGCCATTCGGGACTGGACTCAGCCTCTTTCCTTGAAAGCGGTACAACGATTTCTGGGTTTTGCAAATTACTACCGGAAATTCATAAAGGGATTCTCTACCATTGTGGCACCTATCACTGCCCTAACCAAGAAGGGTTCTGACCCAAGTCATTGGTCCTCTGAAGCTTAGCAGCGTTCGCTCAGTTGAAGGCAGCCTTTATGTCCGCTCCGGTACTTCAACAACCTGTATCTCAAGATGGCCCAGTGCTTGAATCCCCGTCAAGCTAGATGGGCGCTCTTCTTTACCCGATTCTCGTTTGTTATTAAGTACCGGGCATGGACTTTTAACACCAAGGCTGATGCTTTATCCCGTTCCTTAACGGCTTCGGATGAGGAAAATTCCGTTGAGAAGGCTTTGATTCTCAGTCCAGTTTCTATGTCAGTGGCTCCAACCGCTCCTGGTCCTCCTCCTGGGAGAATGTCTGTGCCAGCTAAATTCCGACCAAGGTTGTTGCAGTGGGCTCATATTTCCAAGTTTTCCGGTCATCCTGGAGTTCAAAAGATGTGGGAGTTTCTACGAAGATCTTACTGGTGGGACACTATGAAGAAGGATATTCAAGGTTATGTCAACTCATGTCCTCAGTGTGCTCAGCACAAAATTCTTCATCTGCCTCCTGCGGGGTTGTTGCATCCACTGTCCATTCCTAAGAGGCCTTGGACTCATATCTCTATGGACTTTGTCACTGAATTACCCCTCTCCAAGGGTCACAATACCGTCTGGGTAATTATTGACCGTTTCTCTAAGATGGCACATTTTGTACCTTTGACCGCGTTACCATCAGCTCCCAAGTTGGCTTTGTTATTTATGCGGGAACATTTCCGCCTGCACGGGTTACCACAGGAAATCGTCTCTGATCGGGGAGTACAGTTCACTGCAAGATTCTGGAGAGCCCTCTGTACGGCCTTACAAATAAAACTCAAGTTTTCATCCGCTTACCATCCACAAACCAATGGGCAAACTGAACGCATCAATCAAGATTTAGAGACTTTTCTCCGTGTTTATCTTTCTCCCTCGCAAGATGATTGGATGGAACTGTTGCCATGGGCCGAGTTTGCCCATAATCATCTGTACCACTCCTCACTGGTGAGTCCCCATTTTTCATTAATTATGGATTTCATCCCCAAGTTCCAGAATTACCCATTTGTCCTCCAGAGGATGTTCCTGCTACAGCCTCTACTCTCCGGCACTTCAGTCAAATTTGGAGTCGAGTCCATGCTAACCTCAAGAGAGTCTCCGGCCGCTATAAGTTCTTTGCGGATAGGAAGCGACGAGCAGCTCCCCAATACAAGGTTGGTTGGTATGGCTCTCTACCTGCAATCTTCGGTTAAGGGTGCCCACTATGAAGTTCGCTCTGAGGTTTATTGGTCCTTACCCCGTGTTACAAGTCCTGAACCCGGTTGTCTGCAAATTGGGATTGCCTTCCCACCTCTGGATACCAAATTCCTTCCAGGTCTCTCTCTTTCGCCCCCTTATTTTAAACCGGTTCCATTCAAAGTCCCCGAGGCCAACCTCTGCAGAGACTGAAGCTGGAACGGACTTTGAAATCAAAGCTATTCTTGACTCTCGTTATCTTCACAAGAATCTACAGTATTTGGCGGAGTGGAAAGGTTTTGGCCCCGAGGAGAGGAGCTGGGTCAAGGCTACTGAAGTTATGGCTCCCCGACTGGTGCGGATCTTCCATTCCAGACATCCAACTAAACCTGGAAAGTGTCCGGGGGCCACTCCTGGAGGAGGGGGTACTGTCACACGCCAGAGGCGGTGTTCGCCGCGCTTACCTTTGCGTGCCTGCTGGTCTGTGTTGCGGCCTCCGCCTTCAGTGGTCCACGGGCTCCGGCGTCTGGCTGGTGTGGCTCCCGGTGGTTCCCCGGGGCAGGGGCGCCGCCATGACACCCGGCATCATGTGGGCAGGGAGCAGGTGAAGTCATCAGACTGTTCCGCCAATCCAATGGAAGATGTGAT
Organism: Pseudophryne corroboree; assembly: GCF_028390025.1. Taxonomy (NCBI): domain Eukaryota; kingdom Metazoa; phylum Chordata; class Amphibia; order Anura; family Myobatrachidae; genus Pseudophryne; species Pseudophryne corroboree. Next base: position 560,985,548 of record NC_086445.1, read on the forward strand.
TTTTCATAGTTCTGCTTTTTCGTCCACAGGCGACCCCTCTGGGTCACATAAAAGACCATTTGCACAAATAGTACAAACTGATACCAACACAGACTCTGATTCCTGTGTCGACACTAATGATTCCAGGGGAATAGATCCTAAATTGGCAAAAAGCATTCAATACATGATTGTTGCTATAAAGGAGGTTTTGGAAGTGCGGAAGCCCCTCCTGTACCTCAGGAGAAGGCTTATTTTTAGAAAGAAAAGAAAATTAATGTAACTTTCGCTCCTTCTCATGAGCTAAATACTCTTTTTGAGAGAGTTTGGGCAAACCCTGAAAATAAATTTCAGATTCCCAAAAGGATTCAGGTTGCTTATCCTTTCCCGGCAGAGGACAGGAAAAGGTGGAAGTCACCCCCAGTTTTAGACAGTGCCCTGTCACGGTTACCAAATAAGGTGATTCTCCCTGCGCCTGGGTCGGTTTGACTAAAGGAGCCGGCAGACCGCAAGTTGGAGACTACATCAAAATCTATTTATGTGGCCAATGGTACGCTGCTCCGGCCCACCATTGCTTGCGCGTGGGTGAGTAGTGCTATCGAAAAATGGTCAGATAACTTGTCATCTGAAATTGACACGATAGAGATGAGAGTCTCCTAAAGTTGGGTCATATCAAAGACGCTGCTGCATACATGCTAGAAGCCATGAAAGATATTGGACTCTTGGGTTCAAAAGCCGCTACCATGGCAGCCTCGGCTCGGAGGTCATTGTAGATTCGCCAGTGGAATGCTGACGCAGATTCCAAAAGAAATATAGAGGCTCTCACGTATAAAGGTGAGGCCTTGTTTGGAGATGGGCTGGATGCGTTGGTCTCTGCGGCTACTGCAGGTAAGTCGACATTCTTGCCTTATGCTCCTGCGCCGGCGAAAAAGACACATCACTCTCAGATGCAGTCCTTTCGGCCCAACAAATACAAAAAGGCCAAAGGTTCCTCCTTCTTTGCAGGTAGAGGAAGGGGAAGAGGGAAAAAGTCCACAGCGTATTCAGGATCGCAGGATCAGAAGTCCACCCCTGCTTCTGCCAAATCTGCAGCATGACGCTGGGGCTCCCTTGCAGCAGTCCGCTCGGGTGGGAGCATGTCTGAAACTTTTCAGTCAGATCTGGGCTCAATCTGGCCTGGACCCATGGGTCTTGCAAATAGTGTCCCATGGATACAAGCTGGAGTTTCAAGACGTCCCCCCATGCCGATTTTTCAAATCGACCTTACCAGCTTCTCTTCCAGACAGAGAAGTAGTACCGGCTGCAATTCAAAAATTATGTCAGGATCAGGTCATTGTCCTGGTAGCCTTGTCACAGCAGGGAGAAGGTTTTTATTCAAGCCTCTTCGTAGTTCCGAAGCCGGACGGCTTGGTCAGACCAATTTTAAACCTGAAATCTCTGAATCTCTACCTGGAAAGGTTCAAGTTCAAGATGGAATCTCTGAGGGCAGTGATTTCCAGTCTGGAGGAAGGAGATGTCATGGTGTCAGTGGACATAAAGGATGCCTACTTACATGTTCCGATTTATCCTCCACATCAAGCTTATCTGAGATTCACAATACAGGATTGCCATTACCAGTTCCAAACATTGCCGTTCGGACTCTCCACGGCAACGAGGGTATTCACCAAGGTGATGGCAGAGATGATGGTCCTCCTTCGACAACAAGGAGTCAATATAATTTCTTACCTGGACGATCTCCTGATAAAAGCGAGATCCAAGGAACGGTTGGTGCAGAACATTGCACTCTCTCTGTCAGTACTCCAACAACACGGTTGGATCATGAATTTTCCAACATCGCAGTTGGAACCGACGACAAGATTGTCCTTTCTGGGGATGATATTGGACACGGACGTTCAGAGGGTATTTCTTCCAGTAGAAAAAGCTATGGAGATCCAGAGAATGGTCAAACAAGTTTTGAAACCAACGAGAGTGTCGATACATCAATGCATTCGGTTGTTGGGAAAGATGGTAGCGGCCTACGAGGCCATACAGTTTGGCTGACTCCATGCCAGAGTTTTCCAGTGGGACCTGTTGGACAAGTGGTCCGGATCCCACCTACACATGCACCAGAAGTAATCCTGTCCTCCAAAGCCAGGATTTCACTCCTGTGGTGGCTGCACAGTTCTCACCTATTAGAGGTACGCAGGTTCGGGATTCATTACTGGGTCCTAGTAACCACGGATGCAAGTCTCCGAGGCTGGGGAGCAGTCACACAGGGAAAACGTTTCCAGGGAAAATGGTCAAGTCAGGAAACCTGTCTTCACTTGAATTGAGAGCCATTTACAAAGCCTTCTACAAGCGGTGCATCTTCTTCAAGATCAACCCGTGCAGATCCAGTCGGACAATGTGACAGCAGTCACGTGCATAAACCGTCAGGGCGGAGCGAAAAGCAGAGCGGCAATGGCAGAGGTGACAAAGATCCTCCTCTGGGCAGAAAGACATGCAAGAGCTCTGTCAGCAATTTTCATTCCGGGAGTGGACAACTGGGAAGCAGACTTCCTCAGCAGACACGATCTCCATCCAGGAGAGTGGGGCCTCCACCAAGAAGTCTTTGCAAAGGTGACAAGTCTTTGGGGAGTTCCTCAGGTAGACATGATGGCATCTCGTCTCAACAAGAAGCTTCAGAGATATTGTTCCAGGTCGAGAGACTCTCAAGCAGTAGCAGTGGATGCACTGGTGACCCAGTGGGTGTTTCGGTCGGTATATGTCTTCCCTCCTCTTCCACTGATACCAAAAGTTCTCAAAATAATAAGAAGAACAAGGGTTCGAGCAATCCTCATTGCCCCAGACTGGCCAAGGACGGCTTGGTATCCAGATTTTTAGGAGTTGCTCATGGAAGATCCTGGGCCTCTTCCTCCTCGCGAGGACCTGCTACAGCAGGGGCAGTGCGTGTATCAAGACTTACCGCGGCTACGTTTGACGGCATGGCTGTTGAGCGTCAGATCCTAGCCCGAAAGGGCATTCCCAAGGAAGTCATTCTTGTTCAGGCCAGGAAAGGAGTAACGTCTAAACATTACCACCGTATTTGGAGAAAATATGTGTCTTGGTGTGAATCCAAGAAGGCTCCTACGGAAGAGTTTCAGTTGGGACGTTTTCTCCATTTTCTGCAGGCAGGTGTGAATGCGTGCCTAAGATTGGGTTCAATCAAGGTTCAGATTTTGGTCTTGTCAGTTTTCTTTCAAAAACAATTGGCCTCCCTTCCAGAAGTTCAGACGTTCGTGAAAGGGGTGCTGCACATCCAACCTCCATTTGTGCCTCCGGTGGCACCATGGGACCTTAATGTGGTGTTGCAGTTCCTTCAATCAGATTGGTTTGAACCTCTGCAGGAGATAGAATTGAAGTTTCTCACTTGGAAAGTGGTGATGCTCTTGGCCTTGGCATCCGCAAGGCGGGTGTCTGGATTGGGGGCCTTGTCTCACAAGAGCCCTTACCTGGTCTTCCATGAAGATAGGGCAGAGTTGAGAACCCGCCAACAATTTCTTCCAAAGGTGGTTTCGTTTTTCCATATAAACCAACCTATTGTGGTGCCAGTGGCTACTGACACCTTCACTGCGTCAAAGTTTCTTGATGTAGTTAGAGCTTTGAAAATTTATGTCACAAGAACAGCTAGGATATGGAAAACAGAGGCTCTGTTTGTCCTGTATGCTCCCAACAAGATTGGGTGTCCTGCTTCTAAGCAGACCATTGCGCGCTGGATCAGAGGGACGATTCAGCACGCTCATTTCACGGCAGGATTGTCGATACCGAAGTCTGTAAATGTCCATTCTACTAGAAAGGTGGGCTCATCCTCTATGGCTGCCTGGGGGGTCTCGGCATTACAGCTTTGCCGAGCAGCTACTTGGTCAGGGTCAAACACGTTTGCCAAATTTTACAAGTTTGACACCTTGGCCGATGAGGACCTCAAGTTTGGTCAATCGGTGCTGCAGGGTCATCCGCACACTCCCGCCTGTACGGGAGCTTTGGTATAACCCCATGGTACTGAAGTGGACCCCAGCATCCTCTAGGATGTATGGGAACACAGGATTTTAATACCTACCGGTAAATCCTTTTCTCCTAGTCCGTAGAGGATGCTGGGCACCCGACCCAGTGCGTACTTTACCTGCAGTTGTTAGTTTTGTAGTTACACAAGTGTTGTGTTACGGTTATTTTCAGCATGTTGCTGCAAATTGTTCATGCCCGTTGGCATGTGTTGTGTTAAATGCCATGTGTGCGGCATGGTTGAGGTGTGAGCTGGTATGAATCTCACCATTAATTTAAAGTAAATCCTTTCCTCGAAATGTCCATCTCCCTGGGCACAGTTCCTATACTGAGGTCTGGAGGAGGGGCATAGAGGGAGGAGCCAGTTCTTGAAAGGTCTTAAAGTGCCCATGGCTCCTGCGGAACCCCATGGTACTGAAGTGGACCCCAGCATCCTCTACGGACTTGGAGAAAAGGATTTACCGGTAGGTATTAAAATCCTGTTTTCTCCCTCATGGAGAGGGTCAGGTAGGCAAGTATGACTATGCTGCAGCCCCATCTTTGGAGCCGCCACTGGAAAGGAAGTCCAGGAACAGAGCATTTTGTACCTAATGGAATGGGTCATGTTGGAGGGTATACTGTTGCTATGTAAAAATTGTTTGTTATTGGTGAAAGCAGTAGTGTACTGTAAATCTCTGTGTTTCTAGAATGGGGGTTTTGTTCTTATTTTGGTCAAGACATTTAAGCCTGCAGCTAAGACCCCAAATTTCTGCATGTTCCTACTTAAGCATATATACCTAACACACCAGGAAACTGCAACTGAATGCACTCACCTCTCAGGTACAGACGGTAAGGAGCAACACCTGTCTTGACCTTATAAATCCTTGATTGAAAGCAGCCAAGATAACACTAGGCAAAATTTTCAAACAAAAGAAATATGCCAGCTCTTGGTGTTACTGATATTGCACATAGTACCAGATACTGTAAACATCAGCATAGTTTCCATCTTACTATATCGCAGAGAGATATAGGGGCTATTAAAGACCCTTTGCAATTTTGATATCATAATGTAACCCCTACTGCTTTACTTAATTATGGAATTGGCAGTGAAGGGGTTGAAGCTTTGCTGTTGGTGCAATGAGCAGAGTTAGGAAGTTGCCATGGAGACTGTGCATGAACCAGGAAGTTTAAAATGTAACTGTAGACAGTAACGGTTGTGGTTGGAGGCTGTTGGAGTTGGGGTAACCCTGAGGAGTCGAGGAAGGTTGTGGAGTAAGGAGGGGGCAAGAATTTGAGGGATAGGAAAGAATTGAGGAGAGGGCCAAGGGAGGGGAAAAACAGAGGGATCTGCCTGATCAAAGATCTCTGCAAAGCCTGCTGATAGAAAATCTGGTGTTATGTATAATGGATATGCCAGACTTAACTCAAAATCGTTGATCTCTCCAGTAACTTTGCTAGAAGATCTGATATTGCTGTGGCAGAATTAAAAGGAGTCTACCATAGTATAAAGCTGTAACAAATTTATTTAAGACTTGATAAAATTTTCTCACATGTAAGTGAAGTAAAGCAAGCCTGTCTCAAATCCTGCTAGAGGCAGCGTAGTCCCCTCTGGATCCAGCATGTGACAGTAGCAGTATCAGATATTACCTATGGGCTGCAGGACTGCAGCTCCCCCAGTAAAATCCACCACTGTATGGAGTGAGCTAGTTGCAGTCTACACAGTGACTGGTACTGATGACTTCTATTAGAAGACTTACCTGCCAGTCAACCATAGTACAGGCAGTCCCATTGGGAGGTGTTTCCTCCCTCCGGGCTGCCTGACAGGGCTGTGTTCCCTTGGGAATGATCGCCGCTTGCACAGTCAAGTGGCGGCTAGACTGCACATGTGCAAACCCCGCCTTCTATGGACTGCAGCCAATACAGGGCCCTATTCAGCAGCAATTGAAGTTTTGCTAAAATAGCAAAACTGCAACTGCTATCACTCACATGGTGGGGCCACCCAGCACGTCGCAAGGCCGCCCAGCATGCTAATGGCGGCCAGTGATGCAATCGCAATACAGTTGCGATTGCCCACTGTCTGCCCAGCCTGGCTGTAAAGGAAGTCGGGCCACCACCATTCTCTCCATCGCAGCAGCCCTGTGCGATGTCACATGGCTTCCCCAAAAATGGCATGTCCCTCATTTTCGCTGCACCACCCCTGCAATGCCAGGTCACCGCCCCCGACCGCTCACATTGCAATCGCATCTCCCTGCCTGCACACACGCAGAGCTGGTCCTGCGCGTGCGCATTGCGGTGGCAAGTGGGTAGATGTGATTGCCTCTCAGTAGCGTTTGCTGCTGAATAACCCCCACAGTCCATAGAAGCTGGGGATTTGCGCAAGTGCAGGACCTGGCCCGTTGCAGCCCCCTCTTCCTCAAAGGTAGGACCTGCCACTGGTCAGTAGTTATGGCTCTGAAAGTTTGGGAACCACTGGTCTAATCTTTATGTTTGACAGACAAATGATGAAGTCAAAAACTAAACTATAGCTTCGATTTAAATAATTAACTCACTAACAACAAACCATTATTAAAATGCAAAACATTAAAGAAGAAATGTGAATACAGGTCAAAGGGAAATAGTTTTACTTTAGTGACCTATTTTACAATGAGATACCACTGTTTCTGCAGAAACATACATACCTGTAGCAGAAGTGAAATGTTAATATCTGGATGCTGCTCTAATTCTTTCTTAGCAGTTAACTAAATATACTGTAGCGCAGAGATTCTCAAACTGTGTGCCGTGGCACCCTGGGATGCCTCAGGGCACTTGCTGGGGCGCCTTTGATTAGTGGTCCAGGACCAATTGAAATTACTTATGGTTAATGTAATTGGAAAAACCAGTGCTGGTGGCCAGAGCCGGCCATAGGCATAGGCAAACTAGGCAATTGCCTAAGGCATTTGATATGCCTAGGGGTATCATCAGATTCTGCTGATTAAAATGATATGCGGCATGCCTATATTCTGTATGTAGCATTTCATATGCAGATACAGCCACAGTCTCACACAGTATATTGGCATGCTGCATATCAGTTTAATCAGCAGAAGCTGCTTGTGCATCCTAGCCACATAGCAATGCAAATAAGATGCATTTTCATTAAAAAAAAGTGCCATACGTTAGCATTGATGCAAGATTTGTGAGGACACATCTGTATCCAAGCAGAGACAGAGGTCACAGTGTTAGTGGAAGTGTGAGTGCTGTGTGCATGTGAGTGGGTTGGTTGTGCAGTAGTGTTCAGAATATGTGTAAGGAGCATTATGTGTGTCATGTAAAAATGCATTAATAATGTGCAACATATGTGTAAAGGGCCACTATGTGTGTCATTATGTGTATAAGGGCATTAATAATGTGCGGCATATGTGTAACAGGGTACTACTGTATGTGTGCCATTATGTGTATAGGGGCACTAACAATGTGCAGCAAATGTGTAGGGGGCACTATGTGTATCATTATGTGTATAAGGGCATTAATAATGTGCGGCATATGTGTAACAGGGTACTACTGTATGTGTGTCATTATGTGTATAGGTGCACTAATAATGTGCAGCAAATGTGTAGGGGGCACTATGTGTGTCATTATGTGTATAAGGGCATTAATAATGTGCGGCATATGTGTTAGGGACATTATGTGTAAAAGGGCATTAATAAAGGTTGTCATAATGTGTAAGGTGCATTAGGTTTATAAGGACATTAATGTGTCTCATATGTGTAAGGGGCATTACTGTGTGGAATTGTGTATAAATGCATTACTAATGTGTGGCATTATGTGTATAAGGTGCTCTATTATGTGGCGTTGCAAATAGAAAGGGCACTACTGTGTCATCTAATGTGAATAAAGAGCAATAAGGTGTGGTGTAATGTGAATAAGGAGCAATTCAGTGTGATGTAATGTGAATAAGGGGCTCTACTGTGAGGAGTAACGTTTATAAGGTAAAGTGATACTACTGTGGGATGTAATATGAATTATGGACACTATCGCAAGATAAAATTTGAATGAAGTTGCAGTACTGTGTGGCGTAATTGGAATTGGGGTTACTATTGTGTGGCCATGCCCCTTCCCAGCAAGAAGATGCCCCTTTTTGGGCTGTGCGTCAAATGTGCGAACTGTTCCTATTTAAAATATAGGGGGTACAAGGACTGCTATGGGTGAGGGGTGATGGTGCTGGGAAAGAGGTGCAAGGTCAGAGGCAGAACCAGCGGTGGTGCTAGGGAGCACCAGCCAAAATCTTGCCTAGGGCATCATATTGGTTAGGGCCGGCTCTGCTGGTGGCTGTCTACCACAAAATATGTTGACAAACAGAAGCAAATCTTTTCCCTCACCACACAATTGAACCTAAGGATCACATATAAATAATTTACTTCATTTAATATGTCTTTCTAAATTTCTCATAAAGAAACTTTTGGCCTAGGGGTGCCGTGAAAACAATTCTGATACTCTAGGGCGCTGTGATTCAAAAAAGTTTGGGAACCACAGCTGTAGCGTGACAAACAAGGTATTTTGTCCCAGTCTATTGTGAGAGACTTCAATGCCTTCTCTGGGAGACTGCAGTCTTATGGTGAACACACACGCAGGTGCATCAGATGGTGGGGGTCATTCCGAGTGGATCGTAGCTGTGCTAAATTTAGCACAGCTACAATCATGAACTCAGACATGCGGGGGGACGCCCAGTACAGGGATAGTCCGCCCCGCATGTCAGTGCCCCCCCCCCCGCAGAAGTGCAAAGGCATCGCGCAGCGATTAGTATTTTCCATATACTTTATTCAGTCAAATCTCTGGTTTAAACGTAAGTATGACAGGAAAGGCTCTGCCTCACCTGCCTCACCCCACCGCACGTCACGTACTGCAGCGTGCGATCGGGTCAGAATGACCCCTGGTGTGAGTTATTAAAGGGTAATGCTTGGATCAGGGCAACTGATGCTGGACCAGCTGGCCGGTGACTAGCTAGGTGATCAGTGTATAGTAAGTGACAGCGTTGCGGGAACACTTTGCTGATGTGCCTACTGGAACCACAATTGATGCTGTTTGTACCATACTGACACTTTGTTGAATAAAGTACAGCACAGCAGTTCAGCAAATAATCTCTAAACCACATTACTCAGCGCTGAATGAACATAAAATGAAAACCTGCTCAAATAGACTATAAAATAACGGTTTCAGTATAATTTGCCGGCGTACGGGATGCCGGTAGTCAGAATACTGACGCCGGCATCCCGATATATGAAATCTCGATGGGGGGGAGGAAAGACTGTTCCCCCCTGTCTCTACCCCCTAACCCCCCCCCCTTCCCACAGCCTAACCCTAACCTCCCCCTTAGTGTCTGACCCTAATCTCCCCCTCTAGCAGTGCTTAAGACTAACCCTAACCCCCCCTTAGTGCCTAACCCTAACCCCCCTCCACACAGCCTAACCCTAACCTCCCCCGCTGCAGCCTAACCCTAACCCCCCCCCCCCTTGGAGGCCCTAAACCTAACCCTCCCACTGGCTCTACTTAAAGTCAGGATTACGACATCGGTCTCCTGACTTTGTAGTGATTCCGGCGTCAGCATTCTGATGGCTGTTAGGATTCTGGCATCGGCATTCCAGCTGCTGTGATCCCAACAGCCAAAATCTTTATCGCATCCCATTATAACTTACAGCTGCTGAAATCAAGAAGTGGATCAGTGCATATAAAATACAATACAATATAGTACAAAATGACCAGCGCTGAATATATCAGTCAAACAAATAGGGTTGAATATAACCAGGACTCATATAGTTTAACAAAAATATTTATATTATAATATTAATATATAACTATATGAATGTTTGAATAAAAATTATACAACTTTGAAATCACATATAATTAAAAAATTAATTATAAAAATAAAAGTGTCAACGTAAATATAAGGCCCCTTTAAGAATACAAGTTACATAAAATAATGGTGTGTTGCCATTGACCTCCAATCTACAAATGTCCTGGTGATACTGGATATATCAGTTCGTGGAACTACAAGTCCCAAGCACAATAGATGTAAGTGAGCTCACTCATGTGAGATGTACTGTATGACCGTATGTTTAGGCAGTCTGGCTGGACTGGACACTTATACCCCTTTTCCACTGCAGCAAAGTCCTGAATTATTGCAGGGTCTCCCCATGTCACAGCTTGGTGTAAAAGGGTCCTTGAAAAATAACCCAGGTCGAGTGACCTGGGAATCCGATCCTGGTAGCTACTAAGGTGGTTGGACCCAGGTAACGGTGCAGTGTAAACAGCTTGACCTGGGTTACCTAACCCGGATTATGCTTAAAAGCTGCTGATTGGTTGTGTATGGAGAGGTCCGCCTCAAGGGAGTGTCTATGTGTGACATGCAGGCCAGACCCGGATTCAGTGTAAATGGGACTGACTGGGGAATAACCCAAGTCCAAGGTGCAGTGTAAACACTAAACAGTGTCTGACCTGGGGCTGACCCAGGTTGGAAACCTGTCCAGAAACCTGGTATGGACCTGATTTTTTTGGTGGACAAGTGGTATTAAATGGTATACAATACCTGCCGCTTAGGACTGTTGCACTTGTTACTTCATTTTATATTATTAGCTTGGATCTTTTTCAGTAGAGTGTTATAACTGATTTTATTCACTTTGCACTGAAATATTTTTAAAATTATTTTTTTTGTGATGTACACACAATAGACTGACTTTCTGGCTCTTAGATGCAAAATTAAAGATATACTTATATTTGTCCTCTGCTACTTCTTTGGCAGTTCACATTGGCAAGAAATTCCCTTTGGATTAGACAGCATATTTGAATAGTGAATAAGAAGCCCATCCAAAAACAAACGAAATTCTCTTTAGATGTGTGTCTTACTGTGCCAAGGCATCCTTACACTGTGGCATTTCCTTCACAACAGAACATGACTGACTTTTACAAGGTGAACTTTCATATAAAGCCCTTATTACTACACCATGATCAGGATTAAAAAGCAGCTTGGACAATCATAGCACAACAACCCACATTTGTGTTTTTCTCATAGAACCATGGGCCTTATTCAGACCTGATCACAACAGCAACATTTTTCTCTAATGAGCAAAACTATGGGGGTAATTCTGAGTTGATCGCAGCCGGATTTTTGTTAGCAGTTGGGCAAAACCATGTGCACTGCAGGGGGGGCAGATATAACATGTGCAGAGAGAGTTATAGGCCCTACACACTGGCCGATTTTCTGAAAGATATGAACGATCTCGTTCATAAATGAACGAGAACTCGTTCATATCTTTCAGTGTGGAGACTCCAGCGATGAACGATGCGCGGCCCCGCGCTCGTTCATCGCTGGTCTCCCGTCGGCTGTGCATGCAGGCCAATATGGACGATCTCGTCCATATTTGCCTGCACTTTAATGCAGCCACGTGACGGGGGGAGTGAAGAAACTTCACTCCCCCCGTCACTGCCCCCCCGCCGCCGGGTCGCTCGTCGGCCGTTTCGGCCGTCGGGCACCTCGGCGGCGCATCGTCAAATGTGTAGGGCCCCTTAGATTTGGGTGTGGTGTGTTCAATCTGCAATCTAAATTGCAGTGTAAAACAAAGCAGCCAGTATTTACCCTGCACAGAAATAAAATAACCCACCCAAATCTAACTCTCTCTGCACATGTTATATCTGCCTCCCCTGAAGTGCACATGGTTTTGCCCAACTGCTAACAAAAATCCTGCTGCGATCAACTCAGAATTACCCCCTATGTGCACTGCAGGGTGGGAAGATATAACATGTGCAGAGAGAGTTAGATTTGGGTGTGATGTGTTCAAACTGAAATCTAAATTGCAGTGTAAAAATAAAGCAGCCAGTATTTACCCTGCACAGAAACAAAATAGCCCACCTAAATCTAACTCTCTCTGCACGTTATATCTGCCCCCCTCACCCCCCCACCCCTGCAGTGCACATGGTTTTGCCCATCAGAGAAAGAGCACCCGATTTTTACCGATTTGTTGTTTTTTCTTCAAAGTGTCATCTCTGGAATTTACTAAACTCAAATCACGGCAGTGATGAGGTCCTTCGTATTTTTTTTGGAAGTCAAAGAAAAAAATACGAATGAATATACCATCGGTCAAACGCGGCTGTTTAGGTATACAACTCGGTAATTTACTATGCATTCGTATTTGAAATCTCTACGGTGAAAGTGCATTGGCGGCCGTGAAAAAAAAAGCGAATCGTAAAAAAAGTCTGGAAAAAAATAGACCTGCTTTTGAGAAGCGTGTTTACATGTGTTTCCAATTCTACATTAATCACACCTGCATTTTTGGCCCTTTAACAGGGACCCAAGCACATTTTTCAAACCTCTCACTCTGAAATGGCTGCTGCCGTGTGTAGTACTGATTTCTTGTTTGCTGTGGGATACCTGAGACTGCTCCATGAGGCTACAATAAACCAGGGCCAGGAAACTGAACATGGTCAGCAGGTTGTCCAGGTGCCGCGGAGGATGCGCAGGCTTCGTTTTTTTAAGGGGCGTTTAAACTTAAACGCATTGGCCGATGACCAGGTCATACAGATGTTCCGGCTAAATAGAAACAACATTTTCCGTCTGTATGACCTTGTCAAACTGGACCCAGACCCTGAGACAGCACGCTCTCGCTCTGTGTCAGGCCTTCACAAACTCCTTGCTGTGTTGCACTTTATGGCTACTGGCAGCTTTCAGGCTGTGACTGGCATTGTAATTGGTATCTCACAGCCCACCTTTTCTAAATATTTAAATCAGGTGAGTTAAAACATACATACGCCTCTATGTCTAAGTGGTGCTTCTGTTATGTAATATAACCCATACGCGCACGCAGGGGGGGTTTCCGAGTACCTAGAAACCCCCCCTGGCCGCCGATCCATCTGCGCTGCTGATCGTTTTTTGTTTTTTTTGTGTTTATAGCGTGAGGAACTGACAGGCTGCAGCAGCTCCATCCTTACACAGAGACGCTTGCTGCTTGGTGCCTGTAGAGGGAGCTGCAGTGACAGCGCAGCACACAGCTCCTCTCAGGAGGTACTGTACGTGTATGTGAGTTGTGAGGTGAAAGAGAAAAAGGCTGGTGAGGGTACTGAGTAGGCAGTGGATGTGTCCAATACACTCATGGAATCCAGGTGGGTGTTAGATACTGTATGTAGGGATTGAAGAAGAGGCCGGTGGTGTGTAATAAAATAGGCTGGCTGGGGGGGATGGTGATGGAAGGCTGTAGTTACTTATAATGGTGTGTGTATGTATGGCATGTGTAGTGTGTGTGTGTATGCAAAGCATGCTATATGCATCTATAGTGTGTGTGTGTGTATACTATGAATGCATGTATACTGTGTATGTATGCTATGCGTATGTATACTGCGTATGTGTGTATACAGTGTGTATGTATGCTGCGTGCATGTAAAGTCTGTGTGTGTGTGTGTGTGTGTGTGTGTGTGTTTGTATGTATGCTGTGTGCATGTATTCTATGTGTGTATATATGTGTGCTGTATTGTGTGTGTGTGTGTGTGCACGCGCATGCATGTATGCTGTGTCCATGTATACTGTGTGTGTGTGTGTGTGTGTGTGTATGTATGCTACTGTATGTGTATGTACGGTGGTCCGGCACTCCTCTGACATTCAAAATAATACTCGAGTGCCCTCTGTAAATAATTATAATCCCGATAAAAAAGTCAGGTGCACTCAGATTTTACCAAAAAACTGTAATGATGCAAAGTCACAGCATATCCACGTTTCGGGGGCCCGTAGCCCTGACATGTTGATATGCTGTGACTTTGCATCATTACAGTTTTTGGTAAAATCTGAGTGCACCTGCCTTTTTTACTGGGATTATATACAGTATATTCATACACAGTACATGTATACCCACCCACACATATACGTATACAAACACATGAATACATACATGTACGGAAACCCCCCCCATGGAAATCCTGCGTTTGCCACTGTAACACAGTATTGTATTTATTACAGGTCATGACACTCACCTTATATTTTGTAATGTCCACTCAGGTTTTGGATGCTTTGGATACACACATAGATGCCTCTATCTGCTTCCCTACCCAGGAGTCGCAGTGGCATGCAGTCAGGGTAGCTTTCTATGAGCTTGCTGGCATGCCCAATGTGCTGGGTGCCATAGATTGCACACACGTTGAGCTGAGACCACCTAGGGGCAGGCAATACATTTATAACAATAGACATCTGGCCCACTCCACTAATGTCCAGGTGGTTTGTGATGCAAATCTAAAAATTATGAGTGTTGTTGCGGGTTACCCTGGTGGCTGCCATGACTCCTTCATCCTCAGTCAGTCATCCCTCTTTGATAAATTTGAGGCCGGACAAATGCCTGATGGATGGCTGCTGGGTATGTTCCAAGTTTGTTGTGTGTATGTGTGTTAACCTCAACATCGTCATTATGTAAGCTATTTTTTGCCTAAACCACATGTCCTAATGTTGGCTATATCTGTCTTTCAGGTGATAGGGGATATGGCTGCTTCTCTTGGCTTCTTACTCCATTGTCCCAACCTGATTCCCCTGCTGAACACAATTACAATAATGCACATAAATCCATGCAGAATGTGATAGAAAGATGTTTTGGGGTGCTGAAATCTAGGTTTCGGTGTCTGGATAAGTCTGCAGGGCTTTTGTTGTATAGTCCCTCAAAGGTGACTAGGATTGTGTTCTGCTGCTGTTTTCTTCATAACATGTGTTTGTGGCAACATCTGCCACATGTTGAGGAGGAGGAGGCTGATGTTGGTGATGAAGAAAACAGTCAGCAAGTAGAGGTGTTAGAAACATCTGGCGACAGTGTGAGTACAGATGTAGGGAGGCAGGTAAGGCAAGAACTGATTCTGCATTATTTTACCGGTAAGTCTTAATTTTTCATAATCAACATTGGCTAACCCCAATCCTAAAATATACGTAGTAATGAATTCTGTTTGTGATGCGTTATTGTTTGATATTAGTCATGTTGTTTACAGTTAGTCAATAACATTTTCGTCTTACACTGTCAGTCAATAACAAATTAAACATTACACATATTGCGTTTGAGTAATTTATTACCTTAAACACTTGAATTTGGTTTGTCACAATTCGATAATCTTTAAATATATTTGAAAATACTGTATATTTTGATGCAGGCTTGCTCATTTCCTAGGTTTTTTTTGCTGGGTGCAGAGGATTGTGATGGCACATTGGGCCGGGTTCTGCTGGATCGTCTAACTGGGGAGGTAACTGGGGTCTGGCTAGGTGTGGTTGTCCCTGAGCTTGAGCTTTGTTGCTGGGATGCCAACACATTTATGTTTTGGCTCAGGTTGTTGAGGCTTGCTGTGAGTTGTGTGGTTGCGGCAGTGTTGTTGGCGATGATTCGGGACAGGCTTTCTGTAATTAATTGATTATTTTGGATAATTTGAATGAGGGCTTTTTGATGGCGGTGTTGTTCGTCCATTATTAGCTGAAAACCTGCTATCAGTTGGCTGTTGTCGGCTCTCATCTGCTCCATGGTATTGGCCCCTCTGCCAAGTTGCACAATCAGTCTGCCTGAGTTTCTACTGAGTCTAGGTAGATGATGGGGCAGACTGGCAAGATATTGGCTGTGTGTGTTGAGACAGGCATAGTTTTGTGCCTGTTGTGTGGCCCAACTGGACCAAAACTCTGGTCCCATTTGTGGCTGGGGTGGTGTTGGGCTCAATTGGGGGGTGGGGGTTGTTTGGGGTGGTTGAGTTATGTCAGCCGGCGTAGTTGGCTGGTTATTATCAATCGCTTGCAGGTGGAGTGTGAACGTTTGCTGCAAGTCAGTTTCCTGCTG
Source organism: Pseudophryne corroboree (assembly GCF_028390025.1). Taxonomy (NCBI): domain Eukaryota; kingdom Metazoa; phylum Chordata; class Amphibia; order Anura; family Myobatrachidae; genus Pseudophryne; species Pseudophryne corroboree. The sequence goes on from NC_086445.1 coordinate 561,001,327, forward strand.
GGTACCCTGGGGCATGATGTCTGGATCTGTATGGGGTTGAAGACAGCCACAATTTAGTTACTGTTGTGCTTCTGGTTGGTTTCAGCTTTACGTCAACATGCATTACTTCTTAATATGCATGTTGTAGATTATAAATAGAGTGTGGGCTAAACTTAAAATATTATTGTACATTATTTTAGAAACATGTGGCTTCTTAGGTACCCTACTCATTCATCAATTATTTAGGTAAATGTTGGACTATGAGCCATACTTAGGGGTATATGCAATTCCGGACGAATTGCGTATTTTTTTCCGCCCATTTTTAAATTCGACACAATTTGACCATCGAATCCCGCCGGCGGGTGCCGGAATTCGACATATTCAATAAAAAACGGATTCGACAGTCCCGCTGTCGAAAAATGGACCAATTGACGGATAAGTGCGTCCTGGATTCGACTTTTCGGATGGCACAAAAATGGTTGAAAATCCCTAAAATAAATGTGTGGGGTCCCCCCTCCTAAGCATAACCAGCCTCGGGCTCTTTAAGCCGGTCCTGGTTGTAAAAATACAGGGAAAAAATGCATAGGGTTCCCCCATATTTAAACAACCAGCACTGGGCTCTGCGTCCGGTCCTGGTGCAAAAAATACGGGGGACAAAAAGCATAGGGGTCCCCCGTATTTTTAACACCAGCACCGGGCTCCACTAGCTGGAGAGATAATGCCACAGCCGGGGGACACTTTTATACCGGTCCCTGTGGCCGTGGCATTAAATCCTTACTAGTCACCCCTGGCTGGAATACCCTAGAGGAGTGGGCACCCCTTAAATCAAGGGGTCCCCCCTCCAGCCACCCAAGGGCCAGGGGTGAAGCCCGAGGCTGTCCCCCCCCCCATCCATGGGCTGCAGATGGGGGGCTGATAGCCTTGTGTAAGATAAAAGAATATTGTTTTTTACAGAAGAACTACACATCCCAGCAAGCCTCCCCCGCAAGCTGGTACTTGGAGAACCACAAGTACCAGCATGCGGGGGTTAAACGGGCCCGCTGGTACCTGTAGTTCTTCTGCAAAAAAATACCCAAATAAAAACAGGACACGCACACCGTGAAAGTAAAACGTTATTACATATATGCTGACACACACATACTTACCTATGTTCACACGCCGACTCTGTCCACGTCTCCAAGTAGAATCCGGGGTACCTGAAAATAAAATTATACTCACCTAAATCCAGTGTGTCCTGTTCTTTTTTTGTAATCCACGTACTTGGCAAAAAAACAAACCGCATACCCGATCCATGCACTGAAAGGGGTCCCATGTTTACACATGGGACCCCTTTCCCCGAATGCTGAGACCCCCCGTGACTCCTGTCACAGAGGGTCCCTTCAACCAATCAGGGAGCGCCACGTCATGGCACTCTCCTGATTGGCTATGCGCGTCTGAGCTGTCAGACAGCGCATCGCACAGCCTCTCCATTATCTTCAGGAGTCACGGGGGGTCTCAGCATTCGGGGAAAGGGGTCCCATGTGTAAACATGGGACCCCTTTCAGTGCGTGGATCGGGTATGCGGTTTGTTTTTTTGCCAAGTACGTGGATTACAAAAAAAGAACAGGACACACTGGATTTAGGTGAGTATAATTTTATTTTCAGGTACCCCGGATTCTACTTGGAGAAGTGGACAGAGGTCGGCGTGTGAACATAGGTAAGTAGTATGTGTGTGTCGGCATGTATGTAATAAAGTTTTACTTTCACGGTGTGCGTGTCCTGTTTTTATTTGGATATTTTTTTTGCAGAAAAACTACAGGTACCAGCGGGCCCGTTTAACCCCCGCATGCTGGTACTTGTGGTTCTCCAAGTACCAGCTTGCGGGGGAGGCTTGCTGGGACTTGTAGTTCTTCTGCAAAAACAAATATTCTTTTATTTTACACAAGGCTATCAGCCCCCCATCCGCAGCCCATGGATGGGGGGACAGCCTCGGGGATCACCCCTGGCCCTTGGGTGGCTGGAGGGGGAGGACCCATTGATTTAAGGAGTCCCCACTCCTCCAGGGTACCCCGGCCAGGGGTGACTAGTTAGTGATTTAATGCCAGGGCTGCAGGGACCGATATAAAAGTGTCCCCCGGCTGTGGCATTATCTCTCTGACTAGTGGAGCCCGGTGCTGGTGTTAAAAATATGGGGGACCGCTACGTCTTTTGTCCCCCGTATTTTTTGCACCAGGACCGGACGCAGAGCCCGGTACTGGTTCTAAAACTACAGGGTATCCCCTGTCAATTTCCCCCCCGTATTTTTACAACCAGGACCGGCTCAAAGAGCCCGAGGCTGGTTATGCTTAGGAGGGGGGACCCCACGCATTTTTTTTCTGGATTTTAACCCATTCCCACGGAAAACCATGCTCTCTCTATTTTAGTTAGTTAAAAAAATATATATTATTTTTAAAAATATATAAATAATAGTTGTGTCTCCTAATAGACAAACCAAGTACATAATCCCTTCTACTATAAATAGATATGCTATTAGCAATAAAAAAAAACACACAAAAAAACATGTTTTTAAATTTTTTTATTAGATTCCGCCAGCAAAGTGAGGCGGAATGAAATTGACGAAATTACTGTCGAAAAGCACTGTTGTCGAATCAACATTCTTCAATTGCATATACTTTTGTCGAAAACCCGCATTTTTACCACTGCAGACATGTCGAATTTGACAACTGTCGAATTTTAAAAAGTCGAATCTGAAAAGTCCGTTTTTTGGTCGAAAAGTACTGTATTGCATTGTCAAATTTTTTTTTGTGTCAAAAATGCCCCGTTTTTCGACATTTGTGGCAATTCAACCACAATTGCATATACCCCTTTATGTGCTAACACGTAGAACTATAACAAATAAAAATTCCACCATTTACATATTCGGTTTGTAGCTTCCTTTTGGCAAACAAACACAATACATTAAATGTGTTGAACAATACACTCATACATTGTTAAAGGCTGTCAGTGTTGCCCAGGAAACTTTTAAAAATATAGTGGAAATAATTTTTTTTAAAAATATGGAGGTAAATTTACTAAGGTGGGAGATTTGTAGAACTGGTGATGTGGGCCATGGCAACCAATCTGATTCTACTTACCATTTATGTAGCTACTTCTAGCAAATAATAGATATAATCAGATTGGTTGCTATGGGCAACATCACCAGTTCTAAAATTCTACCACCGTAGTAATTTTTCCCCATGGTTGGCAGGAGTGGGCACACCTATTTTGCGCATATTGTTAAGTTGAGATGTGAACAACGAAATAATGCTTACCATGGGGTCAAATTACTAAAATGGAAGTTAGATTTAAGATGGGATGTTGTCCATAGCAACCAATCACATTGCAGGGATTATATTCAAGAAGGTGCTGTATTAATGTGACGTAGAATAAGATTGGTTGCTATGGTCAACATCACATCTTAAAAAGAACTCCCATCTTAGTAACGTTACCCCCATGTGTTTGCTGGTGGGGATTAATACAAGGATGAGTGTGTGTTTTTGGTTATGTTTTTATGGTGTGCAAAAACACTGTGTAATTTTTATAATTTTGTATTTTTATGTTTACTCACCAGACAGCTGAGGGGATTGTGGTTCCTCGCTTTGTGGACTGGCCAAAATGGCTTCTGGTGGCTGAGCCAACACAGTGGAGATGCGCCATAGTGGTGGTGAGGATGCGGGAGTAGATACCGCCTCAAGACGCAGTCTCTTGCTAACCATCTTCTGGAGAATGGCAGACCCCTGTGAAGGTCGTCTTAGTGGATGGTGGTGCGATGATGAAGTTCCTATGGGATAATATAAACATTATAATTCTGTCTTTCTATGTGTTTGCAGAATATGTGTACACACAAAATTCTTACCTGCATCGCCAGCATCCGCATCTCTTGGCAGTGTGGTTTGTGTCCTGGCTGTGCTGGCTCTCTTTCGTACTGTCGAAATATGAAGATTGTCCTGTCAACGTTGAAAAATATTACAGAACACGCAGCACGTATAAAATACACACACATGCCCACTGCGCGTGCACTTGTTCCGCCGTGCGTGAACATATCCGCAATTTGCGTATGGTCGCTCCCACGATCCTGCGCATGATGTGGGTTTTTATGGCGGAGTTTGTGAACGCATGGAGGGCTATCAAAATATTACATATTTAATCCAAATAGTGCACATTGTACACATAGTCACCCTGCACCACATCAGCAAGTATCAACAGTTTAAATGATTCCAGAACAAGGGGATTCACCTTTACATGATAGGAGGGGACAGACTAAGGTTATAAGGTGGTGTATGGTATCCAGCTGTAGGGTATTTTAAGGGTAACATTCCGGTGTTGGTTTGCGGAAGATCGCACGTTCCTGTGGATAGTTATGTGCAGAAGCAGAATATAGATATAAACTGTATTTACTGTATATTATGTATGCGGCGGGAATCCAGAGGAGACCACCCACAAGAGCAGTTGAGAAAGACATCGCCCACCTTTTCAAATCTACCTATGACCTCTCCTGTAATGTAAAGATGCATCCCTGTGTCCAATGGACAAAGGGATTACAGTATCCATTGTGTTGCTATTGGAAGACTTGTATAAATAAAGCCTGCTGCAGCCCGGCCACACACAAGACTCTTAACGCTTTCTACCTGATAGCGGAGGACCGGACCGGGAGGCGCATGCGAATATTCTCACGTATGTACATTGACTGTAGCCATTTACTCTGTTGTATTGTAGTGCATAATTTGTATTGTTAAACCCCCTTTCAGAAATATTACTCTGTGGTGTCGGAACCCAGTGATTAACTACAAATCGGTGTTGTGTCCTCTTTTCCCTGCTAGGGTTTAAAGTGTATTACATTGCCTAACTGTATAAGGTTTTAAAGTGTATTAATTGAGTGTGTACGCGCTGTGTGTACTTTGTACCCCCAGCGCGGCGTTTGTACGCAGAGTCCGTACATGGTACGGGACTCATTACGCAAATAGCGTAAAAGGTACGTAGAGTGCATATTAAGTTTAGCGGCCGCAGCGGCTCCATGGTAAAGGTGTGTTTAAAGGTATAGCTTTATGGTTTAAGATAATATCGACATTATCAATTGGGGGCATCGTCCGGTTTTTCCACATACCCGCAGCCTAGCAGATTAAAGCAGACTTTATCTATCAGCAAAGGGCGGACAGGTATCCTACGTAAACCTTTTTCTGGCCGCAGGATACACCGGGAAACCCTATTTTATTGCTGATTAGATGGCGTCTGCTCTGCATGGTTTGTAGGGATGCTGGTGGGACCCGTAAAGTAAATACGCAAAGCTATTTAAAAAGTCTGTGAATTTCTGTTTGGCGCCAAATGCGCACACAACACAAGCATACACCTGTACTCTGTATACCTGCTCACATTGTTGCCATAAGTACTGATTACTAAATTAATTTAGACCTGTGCGGAGAAATTTGTTGCTATTTAGTTAAAATATAGAATAAATATTAAGGAAGTAAACGTAAAACACAAACACAGTCTGGCCTAGTTAAAAAGGTTTATACAGAAAGAAACCGTGTTGTATTAAGTGAGCGATTATAGGTAATATCGCTTACATTTATAGAAGTGTGGGATTTGTACTATTGCGGACGTACGGTTTCTGTACATGTGTCTCGGACAAAGGACGGGACTGTGTACGCAACGTAAAGACATACACACGGTTGCGTGTTTACGCAACGTGCGTAAGGGTACGACCGCTAAGTACAAATTACACAATAGCATTGTTTAGTTTAGGGGCGGGACAGTAGCCACACTACATTAGCACAAATTGCTCGGTTTCCAAGATTTAGTTTAAATAAAACATTTTTTTACTGTATTGCCTCTGGTACTAAGGCTGTTTATCTGAATGAAAGATCATTTTCTGTACAGAAAAACCAAAGTGTATTTGAGTGAACGAACGTGAGTGAGCAAACGTAATAAAGGTTTAGTGGACCCAGGGAATTCGGGATCCCGTCGAGTGGTACATCAAGTGAGTGGAGAATTGGTGACGTGAGGCAGCTGACTCACGTTAATATAGATTGAAGTACAAAGGAGCAAGGTAGCAGAATACCGCGGCCCAGGAGGTCAGCGAGGTTTAGAGTACCGCGGCCCAGGGGGTCAGCGAGGTTTACCCATTTAGTTATTTTTTGTACGCTCCGGCTGAGGTTTCGCAGCTTGTGATTCGATTCCAGTGGTCGTACGGCGGATAAGTAACAAGTACCTATACGCTGTGCGATTGGACCGCGCGTTCGTGGGTGCAATATTTAGCGCAACGTGATACCCTTTTTATGAGCTTTGCGTAATATCGCGGTATCATTAGCGCTGTATATAGCATACGCAAGCGTGATTTGTGTATAATAAAGGTTTAGGGAGTTTTCGCTGGTCTCTCTCAGGAAATCTCCAACAACTGATATTTACTGGAAAGGGTAAATTATTCCCAGAAACTTCCAGTGAATAGAGGTTACATAGGGCCCTAAGTTGGGTACATTGCCTTCGCTATCGACAGTGTATGGTAGTACTGGCCAACGTGGGCAGTGAGCGGGTGAAGAGCGCTCGGAGAACTTTCACCGTTGCCTTATATTGAGTATTTTGTTTTTTTGTGTGGGATTAGCCGAAAGGACAATACCTGCAAAATATGGGGGCCAGTTGCTCAAGTAAGGGACGTTCAATCAGGGTTCAGGTTGACATACCGCGGCCCAGGGGGTCAGCGAGGTTCATAATGTGTGAGAAGTATGGACCACACACAGAGGTTTTGTGCAATGAATGGGAACGTATGACTGCGGGAGATAGGGAACCATTCCCTAAGGTAGGCAGTTTTGAACCAGAGGTATTGCAGAATTTAAGGATTAGGATATGTCTGATAAAATCCCGAAAACAAAGGGTCAGACACACAAATTGTTTAAACTTATGGCAGCAAGAGGGCGATATGCAAAGAGAATTAGCTCACGCAGCAGGTTCCAAACCTAGCAGGAAAATGATGGCAACCGCACCACCACCACCGTATATTGTGGGGGAGAAAATGGCTACAGACAATGGCATATTGGTATCCAATAAGAGTATAGATGATAAATGTACTAACGCTAACCCTTGCAAGTTGTATCCCATTTTAAACTTTCCTCAGGACTGTGAGCAAGAAGATGAGCCCAGCACGATATCGGCACTCTCTCTAGCAGCCACCATACAGAATACTCAGGTGGGCATGGCCCAACCAGTAAGAGCAGTAGTAAGGCCCCCTAGCGGAGGGATAAGTGAGGTCGTGTCCACAGGTAAGTACGGTACCATACATTATGCAGAAACAATAGCACCTCAGATTGTGGAGTCAACTCAAAATGACGTAATTGAATTAAATCCTGTCAGGGTGATCGCAGTCCCCAATGGGAAGACTGACGCTCAGGGAGTCACTCCCATCAGGAACATTGCTATGCATTGTCCCTGGTCCCGGACAGAATTGAGGGCAATTATGTCAGAATTTCCCGATCCCAGAAAGGATCTAGTCGCATGCCAGAGGTTCATTAAAGAGTTAGGTAACGCCACCGAACCCACAAACAAAGATTGGCGAACAGTGCTACGAGTATGTTTACCTTCCAATATTGACCCCGCAAAATTCATTACTTATTGTTAATTAGATGCAGAAGTACCTCTGACTGATGAGTACATTCAGGAGAATGTACGACAAATCAATCTGCAATTAGGAGTATATTTCCCTACTGTTGTCAAATGGAATAAAATCTTTTCCATAAGACAAAAAGAAGGTGAAATGGCATCTGAATATTTCCACCGAGCACTGCAGGAAATGGCTAGATACACTGGTATCGAGGACATTAAGGACAATGTACATCACAGGGAGGTAGCTGTGTCAGTATTAATGGACGGGTTAAAAGAGACGTTAAGAACAAGGGTACAAACCACTCTACCTAACTGGAGAGGTATCTCGGTGGCTGAATTAAGAGAGTCCGCTATCGAGCACAATCGGAACGTCATCAAGCACAGGGAGTCAGAGGGGGATAAGCTGATGACAGTAAGTATAAATGCTCTTACAACAAAACCGCATCACCCAAAACCCCAGACCCCTGATGGTAAGTCACGTGTAGTAGTATGCTATAACTGTCAGAAGGAAGGACATTTTGCATGAAATTGTAAATATACAAACACACATAAGGTATACCGACCCCCTGGACCAGGAGATGAACCACACTATAATACACATAATTGGGATCAGGGATCGCATAGGAAAAGTTATGAGCCACATGCAGGGGAAACAAGGAGGTACCCACCTAGGAGGGACTGGCAGACCTCCGAAAATCCTCAGTTCCCCCCTCACATATTGTAGCTGCCAGTGCGCTGTGGGAGGGTCACAATATACAATAGGGGTTGGGCCACACCTGTAGTCTGCAGCCAGTGAAGTTGATTGCTAGCCTTGGTAGTGAACCTGAGGTCACAGCTGATGTAGCTGGTAGATCATTACCTTTTCTTGTAGATACAGGGGCGGCCAGGTCAGTGTTAAATTCGACGGTAGGTATGAAAACCACGGTTAAAACAATTTCGGCAATGGGAGTAACAGGAGTAGTGCAACACTACCCTTTGAGTAGATCTGCGGAGATTACGATAGGGCCTTTGCAGACCAATCATTCCTTTTTGCTAGCTACATCGGCTCTGACTAATCTACTTGGGAGAGATTTATTGTGTAAAATGAGGTGTGTCATATATTGTACTCCTGAGGGTGTCTTCTTGGATATACCTGAGAATCACGTTCAGGAAGTGCAGGATATGCTAGACACCCCACAAAGGCTAATGTCACACTCTGCTGTTATAGACAGGTGCTGTCCAGGGTTTATATACCCTCTTCAATATGGCTGCTCATTTGCATGTGTAATTGGAAGTGACCAAATTCTCTCATTATATGACCAAATAATGACAGACAAAAAGTTTGGAATGTTAAATAAACAGCAAATAGTTAATCATATACATGATGTACCTTATTACTTATAATGTCAAAATGATAAGTTTTGTAAAAATCAAGTCACATGACTACCATACCTATGGGCAGAGGAGTAGCACAAAAAACCCGGAGTGGAATATAGAAAAGGCCCCTATTGGCCCATTGTTATTGTGACCCTTAGCTTTTTCCATATATTACATAAGTTTGGTCAACTTAAATATGCACACAGGTGGATGTTAAACCTCTAGTAATGTGTCTGCACCTATCATATAGACGGCGTGTCACAATTCCGTGACGGGGGGTCCGGACGACGGCACATGTCCATCCCCACAGGGCACGTCATTAACCGCCGCGTCCGGCCCACTGACGTGCCTGCTAGATCCAACATACGTCAGTATTGTGCGCGGCAGGGGACTATGTATCATCCCGCCGCGACCAGGAAACATGAGGGCGTGGGAGTCGTCATGGCAGCGGACATCGCAATGCGCGTCACCATGGTAACACCCACCACCATGCTCGCCGCCACGGCAACCATCTGCCTACATCAAGGAAAAAGCACCATAATGATCTATAGTATTGGAATCTATATAAAATGATCATAATCAGTAAGAAAAGGGAAGGGCAAGGAATGGATGAATAAATTCAATGAATACAATAATAGTACCCATAATAAGCAATAGCCAATACTGCTATTATTAATGGTCTCATTATAGAGTCACAGATTAATCCATATAGCATAATAGATAGGGATGATATATGCATATGGATATAGTTGGAACATACACATATACATATGTAAATATGAAAAATCAATAAATAAATAAATGGAGTATACAACCATATCAGGGGTAATTCTATATAAATATACACAGGGCCAAACCCCTGTATATATGAGAACAGGAACAGAGGGAGCAGGTTCACAACACTGGGTTGAGTTCTACTAGTTCATTCAAACCAGAAGGATGTATCGTATTCAACCTAAACATCCAGTAGAGTTCTTGTTTACAAAGTAATTTATACCGGTCTCCACCTCTCTTAGTTTTCACAATATGTTCAATAGCTACTACACTGAGGAGGTGTTAGGGTCTCCTGCTCTGTGCTGCCACGTCGTCATGGCAACCGGGAGACAAGTGCTAGCGGAGTAACCTGAGCGTAGCTGATACTCCGGTTCGGGTCTTTTGCTGTGCAGTGGTTACAGGCTCTGTGCACGGCAGGGGATCCGGTGCTGGTTTTTGTGCTCCCAGTCTGTAAGGTCTGAGTGGGGCGTGGACAGCACCTGCTATATAAACCCTCTTCTCAGGTTAGGCAGATGCTGCTGAATATGTTATGCACTCCAGTGCCAGCAGGAATGTACTGGTGTCTGAACGGAGAGGGATGCAAAACAAATGAACTCACAGACAGACTGGGGAATATGACATTACATACACAGAAGGTGATAGGGTAACAAAATAAACACAAAGTGAACAGAGAAGCCCAAAGGCTAAGAAACTGGGTGTCTCCCTAGTATTAGGAATGCTCAGATGGAAAGAAGCGAGATGTTGTGATTTAATACGTAGAGAACCCGAAATGCTGTTGCTAAGGGCAACAGCAAAACCCTAAAGGGTTACCAACAGGTGTGGCAGTAAACTCCTTGGTCAGAGATGGAATAATAGACACAAGGAGAGTCTCCACAATCCGAGTCTTCACTTGCAGTGCACTGGTTCAGCTTACTGCCACTAAACTGACACCTGAACACCTTGCACAGTGAGAAAGGATTTTGGCAGGCAAGTCTGAGAATACAGCCGCAAACTTGCTAGGTTCACAGAGTAGCAAAAGAACCCCAGCAGGTTAAATGCCTGACTCCAGTCTTACTGCTAGGTCTGGATTGGCAGAGTGTAATACCAAATCCCAAGGCCTATTTGCAGTAAGCAACAAACAAATACAAAGTTTACACAGTACTAGCTAGCTTTCAGGAACTGACTAACCAACAAAGATTCAGCAGCATCTGCCTAACCTGAGAAGATGGTTTATATAGCAGGTGCTGTCCACGCCCCACTCAGACCTCACAGACTGTGAGCACAAAAACCAGCACCGGATCCCCTGCCGTACACAGAGCCTGTAACCACTGCACAGCAAAAGACCCGAACCGGAGTATCAGCTACGCTCAGGTTACTCCGCTAGCACTTGTCTCCAGGTTGCCATGACGACGTGGCAGCACAGAGCAGGAGACCCTAACAGTACCCCCCCTCTGGGGGAACTGCGAGAAGAAAGAGCGTAACAGTCTGGGGGCATGAAGATCACAACTGCGCACCCACGACCGCTCCTCCGGGCCATACCCCTTCCAGTGCACCAAAAATGACAGCCGACCCCGAACCATCTTGGAGTCAAGAATCCTTTCAACAACAAACTCCCTCTGGCCACGTATCAGAAGAGGGGAAGGTCTTCCACTGGAAGAAGGATTACTAATCGCCCGTTTTAAAAGGGAACAATGAAATGTTTTATTGATACCCAAAGAACGGGGCAGATCTAACTGAAATGCCACCGGATTGATAACCCTAGTGATCTTATAAGGACCGATGAACCGGGGGCCTAACTTATGAGATGGCTGTCTCAACTTCAAATTCTTGGTAGACAACCAGACGAAGTCTCCTAATTTGAAGCTGCAGGGTCTCTTCCGCTTATCAAAAACCCTTTTGGTCACTAATGACACAGACACAAGGGCTTTCTTCACTTTCCTCCAAATACCTCTAAGGACCGAAACCACAGAGGAACCACCAGGCGTGGAGTCCAGGGGGTCAAAAGAATTGGCCTTAGGATGATGCCCATACACACAAAGGAAGGGTGAGATCCCTGTAGCAGAGTGAGCCGCGTTGTTATTGGCAAACTCCGCCATGGACAGATGAGCAACCCAGTCAGTCTGACACTTGGAGACATAACACCTGAGGAACTGCTCCAAGGACTGGTTCACCCTTTCAGTCTGCCCATTAGACTGCGGATGGTAGCCTGACGACAAGCTGACAGAAATCTGGAGATCGGAACAAAATGCCCTCCAGAATTTGGCCACAAACTGGGATCCGCGGTCAGAGACCACATCAAGTGGCAACCCGTGGAGGCGTATAACATGCAGCATAAATAATTCAGACAGGCATCTGGCCGATGGCAGCCCAACCAATGGAACGAAGTGCACCATCTTTGAAAACCTGTCAACGACAACCCAGATGGCTTTCATCCCCGAGGATTTGGGCAAGTCCACCACAAAATCCATTGAAATGTGGGTCCATGGCTTAGATGGAATAGAGAGTGGATGTAATGGGCCAACAGGAACCCCTCTAGGAGTCTTATTTCGGGCACAGATGTCACATGCCCGAACCCACTGATCCACATCCCTAGCCACCGAGGGCCACCACACCGCCCTAGATAGCAACTCCCGAGTTCTGGCAATACCCGGGTGACCTGCCGACTTCTTGGCATGGAATTCCAGGAACACTCGCTGTCTTAACCTAGGAGGCACAAACAAAAGACCTACCGGAAGGTCTGGAGGAGCCTGCTCCTGTGTTCTAAGGACTAATGACAAGAGGTCCTGGGTAATGCCCACTTTAATACATGATGGGGACACAATGGGCAATGGCTCCTCGGTGGTCTCCTGGATTGGAGCAAAACTCTGCGAGAGCGCATCAGCCTTGATGTTTTTTGACCCAGGGCGATATGTTTTCAAAAAATTAAAGCGAGCAAAAAACAAAGCCCATCGTGCCTGCCTGGCATTGAGGCGCTTCGCTGACTCTAAATATGCCAAATTCTTATGGTCGGTGAGAATTGAGACCACAAACTTAGCCCCCTCAAGCCAGTGTCTCCACTCCTCGAGTGCATCCTTAATAGCCAACAATTCCCGGTTACCCACGTCATAATTCATCTCGGCAGGCGAAAATTTACGGGAAAAGTAAGCACAGGGATGAAGGCGATTATCAGACACCCCCATCTGAGAGAGCACTGCCCCAATACCCATCTCAGAGGCATCCACCTCCACCACAAAAGGACGCTCTGGATCTGGGTGTCGCAGCACCTTGGCCGAGACAAATGCCCTTTTGAGACGGGCAAAAGCCGCTTTGGCCTCACAAGACCAGTGAGCAACATCCGCCCCTTTCTTAGTGAGTGCCACCAAGGGCGCCACTATAGACGAAAATCCAGCGATAAATCGTCTATAAAAATTTGCAAAGACCAGAAAACGCTGAAGTGCCTTCAAACTAGTGGGCTGCACCCAATCCAGGACTGCCTGTACCTTGGAACCCTCCATTTGGAAATCTTCTGGAGAGATAATATATCCTAGAAATGCGATTTGCTGAACTTCAAATTCGCACTTCTCCAGCTTCGCCCCAAGCCGGTGGACTCTGAGTTTCTGGAGGACTAAGCGTACATGCTTCCGATGTTCCTCCAGGGAATGGGAGAAGATTAGGATGTCATCTAAGTATACAACTAAGAATCTATCCAAATATTCCCTGAGCACATCGTTCATGAAGTCCTGGAAGACTGCCGGGGCATTACAGAGCCCAAAAGGCATCACCAAATATTCATAATGCCCTGAGTGGGTATTAAAGGCAGTCTTCCATTCATCCCCCTCTCTTATTCGGATTAGATTGTACGCACCGCGTAGGTCAATCTTAGAAAAAATGGTGGCCGTACGAAGCTGGTCAAACAAGACCGAAATGAGAGGCAGTGGGTATGAGTTTTTAATTGTGATACGGTTCAATTCCCTGAAGTCGATGCAGGGTCGCAACGAACCGTCCTTTTTACCCACGAAGAAGAACCCCGACCCAACTGGAGACTGTGAAGGTCTGATAAATCCCTTAGCCAAGTTCTCCTGAATGTACTCTGCCATAGCCTGAGTCTCAGGACGTGACAGGGAGTACAACCTGCTCTTGGGAAGCTTAGCATTCGGCAACAAATTAATGGCACAGTCATAGGGGCGATGGGGAGGTAGTACCTCTGCAACTCTTTAGGAGAACACGTCCGCAAAATCTGCATAACATCCTGGCAATCCTGGCAAACTTAGCTGCGAAAGCCTGACTGGAAGGCTCAAGCAACTCCTGAAACAATCAGTACCCCAACTAAAAATCTCCCCAGAGACCCAGTCAAATTGAGGATTGTGGACCCTCAACCAGGGTAACCCCAACACCAATGGGGCAAAAGTACAGACAGTCACATAAAAGGACAATTTTTCAGAGTGTGTGGCTCCAATAAACAAAGAAATCTGGCTAGTGCAAGAGGTAATTTTACCCTGGGATAATGGTTCCCCGTTTAACCCACAAATCTCAATTTCCGATGCCAAGGGTACTAAGGGAACAGAGTGTTTCAGGGTGAATTGGCGGTCCATAAAAACCCCGTCGGCCCCACTATCCACAAAGGCCTCAGTCTTGACAGTTTGACCGAGGATCTTCAAGGTCACCGGAATGATAAAAGTCTTCTTGGGAAATTCTGACTTCTGGCCTGACAGGATATTTCCCATCACCCTCAGGCCCTGAAGTTTTCCGGCTTTTCTGGGCATGATACCACCACATGACCTTTATTCCCACAGTACAAACATAACCCCTGCTGTCTCCTCCGCGTCTTCTCACGCGAGGAGAGGTGGGTAGCCCCAATCTGCATAGGCTCCTCGGAAAATTCCTCAGAGTCTGAGGTTCCCTTGGGAAAGAAGGAAACCTCGGTCTCCCTTTCAAGCCTGCGCTCTCTCAGCCGTCTATCCACCCGAATGGATAACTGCATGAGCTGATCCAAGCTATCAGGCAAGGGATATTGTACCAGTTGGTCTTTTAACTGGTTAGAAAGACCTCTTCGGTACTGGTGTCTCAGGGCTGGGTCATTCCACTGGGTATCATGGGCCAACCTCCGAAACTCCGTACAATAAACCTCAACTGGCCTTCGCCCTTGCTTAAGGATCGAAATCTGAGCCTCGGCTGAGGCCGTCTTGTCAGGGTCATCATACAACATGCCCAGTGCTGTAAAAAAAGCATCAACACTTTTAAGCGACGGACAGTCAGGCTGCAACCCATATGCCCAGACCTGTGGGTCTCCTTGTAGCAAGGAAATCATTATGCCCACCCGCTGAATCTCCGACCCAGAAGACTGAGGCCTAAGCTGGAAATATAGCTTGCAGCTCTCCTTGAAACAAAAGAACTGCGAGCGATCTCCAGAAAAACGATCCGGGAGATTTACTTTCGGCTCCTTAACTCCTGAAGGTACTGCTGCTGCGGGAGCTCTGCCAGCGGCCTGCGAGGTGTGCATTTTAATGGACAAATCATTAAATTGTCGAGTCAGGACCTGCACCTGATCGACCACCTGTTGCAAAGTATTTTGAGGGGTATGCTCCATATTCCCACAAAATTTCAACAGGAGTATTAGGTTGCTGAATATGTTATGCACACCAGTGCCAGCAGGAATGTACTGGTGTCTGAACGGAGAGGGATGCAAAACAAATGAACTCACAGACAGACTGGGGAATATGACATTACATACACAGAAGGTGATAGGGTAACAAAATAAACACAAAGTGAACAGAGAAGCCCAAAGGCTAAGAAACTGGGTGTCTCCCTAGTATTAGGAATGCTCAGATGGAAAGAAGCGAGATGTTGTGATTTAATACGTAGAGAATCCGAAATGCTGTTGCTAAGGGCAACAGCAAAACCCTAAAGGGTTACCAACGGGTGTGGCAGTAAACTCCTTGGTCAGAGATGGAATAATAGACACAAGGAGAGTCTCCACAATCCTAGTCTTCACTTGCAGTGCACTGGTTCAGCTTACTGCCACTAAACTGACACCTGAACACCTTGCACAGTGAGAAAGGATTTTGGCAGGCAAGTCTGAGAATACAGCCGCAAACTTGCTAGGTTCACAGAGTAGCAAAAGAACCCCAGCAGGTTAAACGACTGACTCCAGTCTTACTGCTAGGTCTGGATTGGCAGAGTGTAATACCAAATCCCAAGGCCTATTTGCAGTAAGCAACAAACAAATACAAAGTTTACACAGTACTAGCTAGCTTTCAGGAACTGACTAACCAACAAAGATTCAGCAGCATCTGCCTAACCTGAGAAGAGGGTTTATATAGCAGGTGCTGTCCACACCCCACTCAGACCTCACAGACTGTGAGCACAAAAACCAGCACCGGATCCCCTGCCGTGCACAGAGCCTGTAACCACTGCACAGCAAAAGACCCGAACCGGAGTATCAGCTACGCTCAGGTTACTCCGCTAGCACTTGTCTCCCGGTTGCCATGACGACGTGGCAGCACAGAGCAGGAGACCCTAACAGGAGGCTGGGGTCACCGTCATGGCACTCTCTAAAATGTCTAGAGACACTATGTGCCTGCAATTTATTGATAATATTCCGACGGTGTTCCATAAAACGGACTTTAATACTTCTCGTCGTCCGTCCCACATATCTTTTATTACAGGCACATGTCAACAGATATATAACATAGTTGGTATCACAATTCATAAAGCTGATCAGATTATATTCCTCTCCTCCCTCAACTATAATTGATGTAGTTTTCCTAGGGATGTGTTTACAGGTTGTGCATCTATTTGCTCCACAGCGATGGAAGCCTGAAGGACGCACTGGCATCCATGATTCTCGTATCTCTCCCTCTGTATCTGTCAGGGACATTGTTTTGAGAAAACTGGGTGCCAAGATGTTTTTAAGAGAACAGCCTTTTTTAAAAATAAACTTGGGTCTATTTGGCAGGGTGCCTCTAAGCAATGCATCCTGATTTAAAATCCCAAAGTTCTTACAAATAATTATCTTGATAGACATGCTCTCACTATTAAAGGTTGAAATGAAGGCTAAACCTTCCTGGTGGGTAACGTGAGCATAGTCACTTTCCTGACTTGTTGGGGATTCTTTCTTAGTATTTTTCGGTTTAAGAAGGGTATCCCTGTCTATGTGCAAGACTTCTTTCATGGTCTTCTTTAAAGGTGACTGTGGGTAGCCCCTTGATTGGAACACTTCAATCATTAGATTTGCTTGTTCCAAATATTTCCTGTCATCTGTGCAGTTGCGCCTTAGGCGTAAGAACTGCCCCCAAGGGATATTTTTCTTCCAGGGGGGATAGTGAGCACTCCGGTAGTGCAGATAGGCATTGGTAGCAACTTCTTTAGTGAAGTTAGAGGTATATATTTTACCGCCCCTGGCTTCTAAAGTTATGTCCAAAAAATTGATAGTGTTAGGGTGATAGGAGTGAGTGAAATGAAGATTGAAGTGATTAGAATTAAGACTAGTAACAAAGTGAAGTGCCGATGATAGATCCCCATCCCAAATAATAAATAGATCATCTATATAACGGCCATAGAGGACCAGGTTCGCGCCAAAGTCCCCGCCCCACTCATGGGTGTCCTCAAAGGCACCCATGTATAGGTTGGCGTAACTCGGCGCAAACCTGGTCCCCATGGCCGTCCCCATCACCTGAAGATAGTAAGTGTCTGAGAAAAGAAAATAATTGTGTTTGAGAATAAAGGAAATGGCATCCAGCAAAAAAACTTTGTGTCTCTCTGAAAGGTCACCATCAGCTCATAATCTCGTTGCTATTGCATCACGGCCAAGGTCATGTGGAATATTAGTGTACAATCTTTGTACATCAAGAGTCATAAATGCATAGCTTTCTTTCCATATCAAACCTTGTAACTGTTGTAAAAAATGAGTGGTATCCTTGATATGGGACCTTAAGGTAGAGACATGAGGTTGGAGAAACAATCAACATAGAAGGACAGATTAGAGGATAAGGAACCTATACCCGAGATAATGGGACGTCCAGGGGGTGAACTAAGTGACTTGTGTATTTTAGGGAGGTGATAGAAAATAGGAACAGTGGGGTGTTTGATAAACAAAAAATTAAATTCATCCTTGGAGATAACTCCATCTGCCAGGGCATCATCTAGCATGTGCTGGAACTCCCTAAGAAAATTTTGTGTAGGATCAAAGTCAAGTTTCTTATAGAATTTGGTATCTTTTAGTTGTCTGTTGGCCTCACTAATATAATCTATCCTATTTTGCACTACCAGACCGCCCCCCTTATCAGCCTCCCTGAATACCAGGGAAGTGTCTTTGGTCAGATCTCGTAATGCTTTGCGCTCCCATTTATTTAAGTTGGTATGAGCCCTCCTATTTTTCACTTTTCCCTGTTGGCAAAGATTTCTAAAGTCATTAAGAGTAGTCTTATAGAAACATTCTATCATGGGACTCTTATAAGAAAGGGGATAGAACTCGGACTTGCGCCTAAAGGCACTCCTATTAACATCAAACACCCTCCTTGGGACGTCTGCAGATGACCCAGAGTTAACATCCAACAATTCTTGGAGGATGGTAAGGGCAGGATCATCCCCTGAATCAAGGGTAATCGCAAAACCCTCCTCGTTGCGTCGTTGTAGGTTACGCTGTACAAAATAGTGTTTCCTACAAAGGGTGCGGATGAATCTGTTCAGTTCCACAAACAAATTGAACATGTTGGGAGTGCTGGTAGGTGCAAAACCGAGTCCCCTAGCTAGTACAGACTTCTCAGTTTCAGAAAGTTTCTTTTTAGACAGGTTGAAAATGTTGCTGGGGGGTCTCAGTTTGGCTGCTAATCCCAACCTCTTGGTTGTCTTCTTTTTCCTCCCTCTACACCCTCGGTACTTCTTGATCTCCTTCTTTTTGGTGTTTGGTTTCCCCTGTTTGTTCTGGATGGTAGTCCTCGTCCTACCCCGTGTTTCTCTTCTAAAAAAACCTCAGATTTGGGATCATCTAGTTGTCTGATGGGTCTTTGTTCCCTAGGTCTAGCTCCCAATTGTGAAGGAAGGTTGGTACGGTTAGGTCGATCAATCTGATCTATATCTGATTGATTTGGGGGATGATGGTAATTCTCTTTCCCTCTAGTTCTAAAGTTGGTGGAATATGTTCTAGGTGTACCTTTCGTCCTCCACTCTCTATTTATGATAGCATGTTCCCTGTTTGTATCTCGATTAGTATTCTTATAATTCCTGACATGTCCTGTTTTATAATCCTCTAAATCCCTCTGGAATTTCTTGCATTTGCTATCTACAACTGATTGTTCAAATTTAGTCATTCTTTCCATGACTATTAGATCTCTCTCTTGGTAATCTTTTGTGTTAGCCAATGGTTCTAATTTAATTTTAAGAGATTCTATCTCCAACTCCACCTCCTTTGCCTTCTGGTTCCTATATTTAATTACAAGTTCCATTAAGCTTAGGGAACATCTATCTAAATTTTTTCCCATGATTCCTTAAATTCTCTATTCCCATTAAAAATGGAGGGTTTGAAGAGCCTGAGACCTCTAGATATCATGTTTTTATCCACATACTTCTGGAGATTCACACCATCGAGCCAATGTTTTGTCTCAGACCTCATCAGATCTTCCAATTTATAGAACTCATTTTTTAATTGATTAGTCACATCAGTACAATCAGTTTCTAAAGGGTTATCCCATTTACTGAGAAGACCCATCCTCCTAGTATGTCTGTATGGAATACCTGAACCAGACTTTCACTGCAAGACCTGACATTAGTTACAACCCACTGGAAGGCGTAGATTTTACTTTTTACACTGACGGTAGTTGCCACAGACAGACGGACTCAGGAGACCTGTGTACTGGATACGCAGTCGAAGATGACAGAGGTATCATAGAAGCTGAACCCCTGGGCCCACCGCACTCTGCATAAGTTGCTGAGCTGGTCGCCCTAACCAGAGCGTGTGAATTGGCCAAGGGTAAGTCAGCCAATACATACACAGATTCTAAGTATGCCTTTGGAGTAGTGCATGATTTCGGGGCCCTATGGCGCCTCAGAAATTTCATGACGGCAGCTGGCACACCTGTAGCGCATGCATCCCACATAAAAAGGCTTCTAACAGCGATACAAGAACCAGACAGAGTGGCTGTTATCAAGTGCAAAGCACACACTTACAACCAAGATCCAATCTCACTTGGTAACAGCCGGGCAGACGAAGCTGCTAAATCAGCAGCCAGCACCCCCATACAAACAGATATCACATCACTGATGACATTCAACACAATCAACACACAAAAATTAATTGAAATGCAAAATTTGTGTTCTCCACAGGAAAAGGAGGTCTGGAGGTCAAAGGGGTATGGCCAGGAGTCCTCAGGACTCTGGACAGGTGGACAGGGTAAGCCAGTGGCCCCCAGAGCATATCTTCCAAGCTTAGCTGAGGCGGCACACGGTCTGACTCATCTGGGTAAAGAGGGTATGTGTAAGCTGGTGAGAGCCTACTGGTGTGTGCCAGGATTCTCTTCTCATGTGGGTAAGAGAGCAATGACATGTCTTACTTGCTTGAGGAAGAATATTGGAAAGTAAATACCAATAGAACCATCCCATATCCCTCCGACAGACGGCCCTTTTCAGGTAATACAAATTGATTCATACAGTTACCACCCTGTAGGAATTTAAAATATGTGTTAGTCTGTATTGATGTGTTTTCCAATTGGGTAGAAGCGTTCCCTGCTGCCACAAATACTGCTTCGTTCACTGCAAAGAGAATTGTGCAGGAATTTGGGTGTAGATATGGTATCCCTAGAATAATTGAAAGCGATAGGGGTACCCATTTTACAGGTGAAGTCTTTCAGGTTATGTGCAAACTGATGGGAATCAATAGTAAGCTGCATACTCTGTACCGCCCACAGGCGAGTGCGAAGGTGGAGAGAGTGAACAGCACTATTAAGAACAAGCTGAGCAAAGTGATGGCTAAAACTGGATTGTTGTGGCCAGAAGCTTTGCCACTAGTATTGTACAGCATCAGAACCACTCCCAGGTCCCCCTTAACCTATCACCCTTTGAGATTCTTTTTGGTCGACAATCCCATGTAATGATGGTCGACAACCCCATGTAATGATAGACAGGATGATTTGAAATGCAATAACGAAGTAACTGTAAAATATTTGGTTAAGATGAGCCAGCAGCTGAGGAATCAAAATAGAAATCTAAAGCTGGTGATTCCTGACCTACCGAACAGTAATTGTCATGACATTGAACCTGGGGATTATGTAATGATTTGAAATTTTCTACGCTCAGGTTGCCTCATTGACAGGTGGGAAGGACCGTACCAAGTCTTACTAAACAGCACGACAGCATTAAAGGTTGCCGAAAGAGAGACTTGGGTCCACTCGTCCCACTGTAAGAAGGTCGCTGACCCAGAGAGAACCCGTGACAAAGAGCAGAGTGTAGAGAACATCATATCACTGGAGTGTCTGTTCCGGGAAGGTTGAGAGGCAGGACTGTTGTCACGGCACCTGAGCGTGGAGAACAACAAGACAAGAGGCGGTTGTCGCACCAGTTTTTCTTTTTTATTATTTTCTCCATCTCCCACTACCCTCCTTCTCTCCTTCCCTTTCTCCTCCTTCTTTTTTTCCCTTCTCTTCCTTTATCAAGATGGACTTACCCCAAGAGACTGCGTTCCGGGTTTTCCTGTTAATTCTGTTGTTGGCCAGGACAGTCTGTTTCGGTGAGGGTCCCAGAGAGGTCGAGAAAGGATCTGGAATGGGTTCTGATGGCGAGGACGGATTTGTAGAATCTCAAGAGCAACACATCACTCGAGCAAAGGCGAGTATCAGAAAGCGATCTGGTAGTCAGGGAGCTCGGAGGCACTGTGAAGGGTTATTGGCTGATGAAAATTGCATTTGTAGGAATTGTGAGAACATAGTCGAGGATGGGTGCATCCAGAGATGTCAGTCCAGCCTTAATATCAACATGGGCCGTCATCCATTGAGTGATTACTACTCACTAGTGGGTAAGGTCTTAAACCAGACAGAATGCTGGGTGTGCTCACAAGTACCTTAAGGTCAGAGCAAGTCAGGATTAGTACCGTACCCTTTAGCAATAGATGAGGTACTCGAATTACGGGGTGGGAGACCGGTGGACAAGAAATTTAATATTTCTAGGCCCCCTAGTTTGAAGCTCCACCAGTATCATGTAGATAGATCCTTAGTGTGTTTCAACATTTCCAATTACCGAAAACCAGGAAATTGGGAGGTGACATGGAATAACCAGACCATGGCCTTTTCGCACAGAGCTGATAGGATACCCATAGACTCTGAACTTGTATGCCAAATAGCCAACAGTGGAAGGTATTTTCGGTATAGGTATACTCGAGGAAGCAAGACCATGTGGGTTGGAGAAGTATCACCAGGGTACTGTGCTCATATCATCCAGCCTGATACTTGTACTGAACAGATGGGAGAACTAGGGATTGGGTTTTTCACTTGGAAAGTTTGTAATATGGCAATGTCATAATCTGGCAATGTCATAATCTGTCCCATATGTTCTCCCCGATGATGCCTTATACTCATACTCACTATGAACACATCGTCAAGAGACACCTCATAGAGAGGACAGAGCACGTAGCCTCTGATTTGATCCACGAATCCACCGGGATTCAATTCCTTCTCGCATTAGACATCACCCGTACTGCCAGAGGAATTATTAATTATAGGTATATCCATGCGCTAGCGAACTTGATAGATAATATCACTGAGATGTATGACGACACCTTCAGGTATACGGGTAGGGAGTTAAAAGCTTACAAGACAGAACTGATCCAGCACAGGATGGTCCTCAATTATATCACAGCCATGACGGGTGGGTACTGTGTCACTTTGGCAACTCAATATGGTGTGAAGTGCTGCACGTATATTACAAACAGCACTGATGACCCCACAGAGATTATCGATCAAAAGATGGATGATATATTGCAGTTGAAGTGGGAGTTCCGGAGGAGACACAACCTTACCCTGACCGCTGTGGGTAATGAGCTGACCGGCTGGGTCTCATGGTTGAACCCACGAAATTGGTTCTCAGGATTAGGAGAGTGTGCTCAAAATGTTATTATGAGTGTAGGAAAGTTTCTCCTTTGTATCCCGGGAGTCGTCATAATTATTGGCTTGATATTTAGGTGTGTTAGAATTCTAACGCGGCGCAAGCACGGCACAAATTTGATGAGTTTAAGGAGCGGGGGCATTGTTACAGCAGCAGATTTAATTTACGACCCATCCATAGAGACAGTGTTATGATAAAACATGATTGCAAATGAATTCCATGGCATGTTTCTTTCACCCGTTTTTCCTTTGTCTCCCCCTCTGCCCAGATACACCCATCCGCAAAAGACATCGATCCTACCCAAGAATAATTATGAAAATGTTATGTGAATGTATTTTAGATATGTGTCTTATCTTCATCTTTACAACCTTCAGTTAGTGACACACATAGTCGACAGGTGATATCCACATATACTAGCACTCACATATGTTCCCCCTCCATGTATCATCAACTAAATGTGCACCCCATTTGTTGGAACAAGAAGCCGAAAAGAGCTCGGTAGTGTTTGTTGGCCCACTTACAGACCCTTAATACGGGATAAGAAGGATTTAATGTATACTTTGCAGTACCTCGAAGCTTATTTAGAACATATACGGCACGATGATACATGCCCCTCAGACATGGATTCATACATACATGCTTTTTACTATCCCACTAGGTCATACATTTCCCGCCTACAACTCTCCTCCTACCATCCAATCGTCTGTAGATATTGTATTGATATTTTTCTGTTTAGTTATTAGATAGTGGCAGTTACTGTTGACTGCCAAAGGGTGGACTGTCAAAGTAAAAAAATATTACAGAACACGCAGCACGTATAAAATACACACACATGCCCATTGCGCGTGCACTTGTTCCGCCGCGCGTGCACATATCCGCAATTTGCGTATGGTCGCTCCCGGTGTCCTGCGCGTGGTGTGGGTATTTACGGCGGAGTTTGTGAACGCATGGAGGGCTATCAAAACATTACATATTTAATCCAAATAGTGCACATTGTACACATAGTCCCCCTGCACCACATCAGCAAGTATCAACAGTTTAAATGATTCCAGAACAAGGGGATTCACCTTTGCATGATAGGAGGGGACAGACTAAGGTTATAAGGTGGTGTATGGTATCCAGCTGTAGGGTATTTTAAGTGTAACATTCCGGTGTTGGTTTGCGGAAGATTGCATGTTCCTGTGGATAGTTATGTGCAGAAGCAGAATATAGATATAAACTGTATTTACTGTATAATATGTATGCGGCAGGAATCCAGAGGAGACCACCCACAAGAGCAGTTGAGAAAGACATCACCCACCTTTTCAAATCAACCTATGACCTCTCCTGTAATGTAAAGATGCATCCCTGTGTCCAATGGACAAAGGGATTACAGTATCCATTGTATTGCTTTTGGAAGACTTGTGTAAATAAAGCCTGCTGCAGCCCGGCCACACACAAGACTCTTAACGCTTTCTACCTGATAGCGGAGGACCGGACCGGGAGGCGCATGCGAATATTCTCACGTATGTACATTGACCGTAGCCATTTACTCTGTTGTATTGTAGTGCATAATTTGTATTGTTAAACCCCCTTTCAGAAATATTACTCTGTGGTGTCGGAACCCAGTGATTAACTACAAATCGGTGTTGTGTCCTCTTTTCCCTGCTAGGGTTTAAAGTGTATTACATTGCCTAACTGTATAAGGTTTTAAAGTGTGTTAATTGAGTGTGTACGCGCTGTGTGTACTTTGTACCCCCAGCGCGGCGTTTGTACGCAGAGTCCGTACATGGTACGGGACTCATTACGCAAATAGCGTAAAAGGTACGTAGAGTGCATATTAAGTTTAGGGGCCGCAGCGGCTCCATGGTAAAAGTGTGTTTAAAGGTATAGCTTTATGGTTTAAGATAATATCGACATTATAAGTCCTTATGAGCATTATATTGTGATTATATATTTAATCAAAAACCTTATTGTGATGTGGACATATGAAGAACATTATGAGAAGTAAACAAAACTTTGGTTATGCTTTTCTGCCTGACTTCATTGGGTGTATATACTTTAATTATGAATCAATTACACCAACCAATCCATACCCTAAGGTGCAGAATTCACAATATTATACAACTACAAAACCAACCGTGGATGTTTAACTCAACAAGAATATTAGTCTGTAATTAAAAATTGATTTGTGACAAAAATAACTCACAACAACCAAATATATTATAAAAAATGTTAAAAAATATATATAATCTGCGGTAAAAATAACATCATGCACACAAAGGCCTACCCAGAACAACATACAATAACCATAACTACATTCAACTAAATTGACCAAACATTCATGAAAACACGAGTCACCCCCAAAAATAAAATAAAAATAAAAAAAAGGCAGCAAAAGGGCCAGGACAACTGCTAACTTCACAATACACAGGGAAAAAACATAACTATTTATGTATAAAACTACATCATCAACACATTAGAACAATGAACCAACTTACAATCACAATTAGCTAGAATACATTTCAGACAACTCAGGACAAAGCACATATGTTAAAAAAATAGAATTATTGTACAACAAACTCACCATCCTGCCTTGGACGATCCGAATCCTGGACATTAGTCGCACCAACCACTTCTGGCGGAATAAGGGAACGCACAGGCTCCTTCCAATCCCGATATGACGCTCTGAAGGGATGGCCACCCCCTGTTTGTCTGGCTGGCTTAGCCTCCTTCGCCATCTTAGCCTTGACACGGCGCTTGATGTCGTAGAATCGCTTACAACACGTGTCCTCGGTCCTCCTCACCACACCCTCACTATTAACTGCCGCTACTACCTTCCCCCACAGAACACTCTTCCTGCGTGAAGGAACCTTGGCTGCATCAGGCCCAAACAGCTGCCGATGATGTCTCATCAGCTCCCGCACCAATGCTACATTCTCTGCATAGCTGAACTTCACATTGCGCCCAGTCTTTGTAGTGGTGCATGGCTGCGGAGCCACAGCACCATCTCTGTCACTCTCACTCGAGGCCGCAGCACCAACCTCCCCCTCCTCTTCCCCCTCACTAACCTCCTCCACCTCACTCACCTCCTCCCTCTCACTCACCTCCTCCACCTCACTCACCTCCTCCCTCTCACTCACCTCTGACTGGGACATATTCCGGACAAACAACAAATAACACTGATAAAAATAAAACACAAAACACACTCCTCCACTACCACTAAACACCAAACACACACACACACACACACACACACACACACACACACACACACACACACACACACACACACACACACACAATGACAATAGACTTAAAAAAAATACAAAGACAAAAACTAAACAGACTTTTAAATAACTACACAACAAGTATGACAAGACTACTTACACACACAGTACAGCACTCAGCAATCGCAAAAAAACCACCTCAAATCCTCCAAAGACTCCAAACAACTCTCCAACACCAAACACCACTTCCTCTCACCTCTCCACTAGCTAAACCCACGAGGTTCGGTCGGTTTGGGGCGGTTTTATAGTAATGAGCACAGACACTCCTCCATCAGGAAACAAACCAATCACGGACGAGTGACAAAAACGAAAGTTAGAAAAAAATTGCGGCCGGGAACGGAAAAACACTGCCGTAACATTCAAACGACGCATTCGTAAAAAAAAAACACCCAACACGGGGGGTGGGGGGGGTGGCTTGTGGCCTGACTGAGAGGACGTGCCCCTGGAGAGCTCCTGCTGGTGCAAGCCCCTATAATATTTTAAAAACTACCCTTACGCTGCCTACACCTCCTAAATATTGTCTCACATTGCCATCTACAACTGGGGACACTTGGGGAGCGAACTGCAGAGCCGGAGCACAGGCCTGCCCTGTGCTTGCAGGTTGCGGCCCTCCCTGCAAGGTGAAGCCGAGACCTCAATTTCCATCCACCCCCGCCCGAGAGCGACCGACTTCCGGCCGCTTTAAAATTCACAGAGGAACCTACCCCGCCATCCTGCTGAGTGCCCCTTGCCTGGGGAGACCGGGACGTGGGGCCGAAGTGAGCCTAGGTGCCCCGGGAGCTGCAAGGCCGGAGACGAACAGCGCTGCAGTGGTCCGGTGGCGGCGGCCATCTTGGATGTGGCGTCTGCCGGAAATCGAGCTCTGCATCGCAGTAACTAACCGGCGGGCCGCGGCGGTGACAAAGGGGACCTGGCGGAGGGTGCTGAGGAGACCAGGAGCATTGGGAGGGTCTGGCCCCACGGTGCTACAGCTGTGACAATCAGAGGGGAAAATCACTGCACATTGCAGACGGCGGCCATCTTGGAGGTGGCAGTATAAACCCCTCTCTTCTGAATTGTGCTGCCCCTGCTGGAACTATATGGAAATACACTCCTTGCCCTAGCAGATTTATTTCAATTGCCTTAACCCTGTAACTGCTGGCATTACTTCCCATATACTCAGGGAAGGAAGTGTGATAAAACAGGACGCTCTCCTGGGGACCCCTCTCACTGATCTCACAGATAAATAGGACCTAGGTCCTGTAAATGATGTAGCACTACGGATGCCTGACTTCCCCCCTCACCCGGACCAATTGTTGAACACGTAACATCCAAGCAGACCATTCTCAATACCAATCCTTAAACGGACGTTTTAATCCTACCAGATATTATGAGCAGAGCGAACACCAGAGCAAAAAAAACGGGAGCTTCACAAGATATCTCGCAACATTTCTCACGCCGGGAAAAACTGTCTGAAACCTCATCTCCACCCCCACCGATGCCTACCCCCATTATGGATCAGACGGACGCACCTTCAACCAAGGCGGACATTCAATCCCTTCAGAACATGATCTTAGACCTTAAGAACTCTTTCACGACAGCTCTTCAATCAGCGATCGGGGAATTAAAATCAGATATGGCGGCTCTAGACTCCCGCACAACCGCGCTGGAATCACGGGAAGACCACCAACAAAATTTCCGCAAACAAGTGGGCGAGGACTTGAGCTACCT
The DNA here is from genome assembly GCF_028390025.1 of Pseudophryne corroboree. Classification (NCBI taxonomy): domain Eukaryota; kingdom Metazoa; phylum Chordata; class Amphibia; order Anura; family Myobatrachidae; genus Pseudophryne; species Pseudophryne corroboree. The sequence continues at coordinate 561,029,073 of NC_086445.1, forward strand.
ATCCAACGAGCTGGAAATCCTCAAGGATAAAGTTGAGGATAGCGAAAATCGCGAAAGGCGGAATAATTTACGCGTCCGCAATATCCCCGAATCTATCTCAACTTCCGAATTGGAACCATACCTTCGACGCTTGTTCCTTCACTTGGTTCCGTCGCTTACGGACTCTGCCATCTTGATAGAGAGAGCGCACCGCGCCCTGAGGCCTAAACCGAAGGATTCTGACCCTCCCCGCGACGTCATCCTCCGGTTTCTGTCCTTCAGGATTAAAAATAGTATCACACTGGCGTGCAGGAATTCAACCACAATTTTATTTGAAGACTCCCGGATTCAGATTTACCAAGACTTATCACCGGTGACCATTGCTAAACGGCGTGATTTACGTGCCGTCACCTCTACACTGCGCAACAATGGTTACAAGTACCACTGGGGGTTTCCCTTTCGCCTCATTGTGGAGATTGATGGCAAAGTTCACACCATCCGCTCTCCTGATGAAGGGGACAAGCTTCTTCGAAAGCTGCAGTTGTCCCCAGCTGCTACTTCATAGATATGTCGCTCATTATGTTTATGTTTAGAATCTATGTTTTTGTAATGTTTAGTATAATTGATTTTGCTCTCAACTTTGCTCAAATGCCATGTAACCCATAATCTAGATACCGTTTTAGGGTACTAACGACCCTTTTACTTTTTTCACACAATGTTCACACAATGTCCTTTATACTCCACGTATTGCTGTGTAGTTGTTTCGCCGGTATGGCCGGCGCCTCGGAGACATGGCCCTGTGGACGGAGTCCTGGATTGACTCCCTTTTTGACGCCATGGAGCCTGTCTCTGGGCGCCGACCTGTTCGGCGACTTTACTGTATGCTATGGTGTTATTATATTATTATCCTATTGATACTAGCTGTAACATAATTACTTTTTCTTTAGCGTTTTCTATCCAAGACTGTCCCGCCCCAGAGTTAAGTCTTAGTTAGCTACATGAAGGTCCATTATTTTTGGTTTATTAATGGTCTCGGGTGAGGGGTGTCAGTGCTCTGTCTTGATACATCCTCCCCCGACCCATAGGGATCAAAGGTACAGTCAAACATAGTGGGTTGATACCCACTTTTGCTATACTGCATTTATATCCCGCAAGTGAGCTCTTTCCCTTTTCTAAAGCTCAATCTTGGCAGTCGAGTATCCTGCCTATTGGATACTACGCTAGAGATGTGCACTTGAAATTTTTCGGGTTTTGGTTTTGGGTTCGGTTCCGCGGCCGTGTTTTGGGTTCGACCGCGTTTTGGCAAAACCTCACCGAATTTTTTTTGTCGGATTCGGGTGTGTTTTGGATTCGGGTGTTTTTTTCAAAAAACACTAAAAAACAGCTTAAATCATAGAATTTGGGGGTCATTTTGATCCCAAAGTATTATTAACCTCAAAAACCATAATTTCCACTCATTTTCAGTCTATTCTGAATACCTCACACCTCACAATATTATTTTTAGTCCTAAAATTTGCACCGAGGTCGCTGGATGACTAAGCTAAGCGACCCTAGTGGCCGACACAAACACCTGGCCCATCTAGGAGTGGCACTGCAGTGTCACGCAGGATGGCCCTTCCAAAAAACACTCCCCAAACAGCACATGACGCAAAGAAAAAAAGAGGCGCAATGAGGTAGCTGTGTGAGTAAGATAAGCGACACTAGTGGCCGACACAAACACCTGGCCCATCTAGGAGTGGCACTGCAGTGTCACGCAGGATGGCCCTTCCAAAAAACACTCCCCAAACAGCACATGACGCAAAGAAAAAAAGAGGCGCAATGAGGTAGCTGTGTGAGTAAGATAAGCGACCCTAGTGGCCGACACAAACACCTGGCCCATCTAGGAGTGGCACTGCAGTGTCACGCAGGATGGCCCTTCCAAAAAACACTCCCCAAACAGCACATGAGGCAAAGAAAAAAAGAGGCGCAATGAGGTAGCTGTGTGAGTAAGATAAGCGACCCTAGTGGCCGACACAAACACCGGGCCCATCTAGGAGTGGCACTGCAGTGTCACGCAGGATGGTCCTTCCAAAAAACACTCCCCAAACAGCACATGACGCAAAGAAAAATTAAAGAAAAAAGAGGTGCAAGATGGAATTGTCCTTGGGCCCTCCCACCCACCCTTATGTTGTATAAACAGGACATGCACACTTTAACCAACCCATCATTTCAGTGACAGGGTCTGCCACACGACTGTGACTGAAATGACGGGTTGGTTTGGACCCCCACCAAAAAAGAAGCAATTAATCTCTCCTTGCACAAACTGGCTCTACAGAGGCAAGATGTCCACCTCATCATCATCCTCCAATATATCACCGTGTACATCCCCCTCCTCACAGATTATCAATTCGTCCCCACTGGAATCCACCATCTCAGCTCCCTGTGTACTTTGTGGAGGCAATTGCTGCTGGTCAATGTCTCCACGGAGGAATTGATTATAATTCATTTTAATGAACATCATCTTCTCCACATTTTCTGGAAGTAACCTTGTACGCCGATTGCTGACAAGGTGAGCGGCGGCACTAACCACTCTTTCGGAGTACACACTTGTGGGAGGGCAACTTAGGTAGAATAAAGCCAGTTTGTGCAAGGGCCTCAAAATTGCCTCTTTTTCCTGCCAGTATAAGTACGGACTGTGTGACGTGCCTACTTGGATGCGGTCACTCATATAATCCTCCACCATTCTTTCAATGGGGAGAGAATCATATGCAGTGACAGTAGACGACATGTCCATAATCGTTGACAGGTCCTTCAGTCCGGACCAGATGTCAGCATCAGCAGTCGCTCCAGACTGCCCTGCATCACCGCCAGTGGGTGGGCTCGGAATTCTGAGCCTTTTCCTCGCACCCCCAGTTGCGGGAGAATGTGAAGGAGGAGATGTTGACAGGTCGCGTTCCGCTTGACTTGACAATTTTCTCACCAGCAGGTCTTTGAACCCCAGCAGACTTGTGTCTGCCGGAAAGAGAGATCCAAGGTAGGTTTTAAATCTAGGATCGAGCACGGTGGCCAAAATGTAGTGCTCTGATTTCAACAGATTGACCACCCGTGAATCCTTGTTAAGCGAATTAAGGGCTCCATCCACAAGTCCCACATGCCTAGCGGAATCGCTCCGTGTTAGCTCCTCCTTCAATGTCTCCAGCTTCTTCTGCAAAAGCCTGATGAGGGGAATGACCTGACTCAGGCTGGCAGTGTCTGAACTGACTTCACGTGTGGCAAGTTCAAAGGGCAGCAGAACCTTGCACAACGTTGAAATCATTCTCCACTGCGCTTGAGACAGGTGCATTCCACCTCCTATATCGTGCTGAATTGTATAGGCTTGAACGGCCTTTTGCTGCTCCTCCAACCTCTGAAGCATATATAGGGTTGAATTCCACCTCGTTACCACTTCTTGCTTCAGATGATGGCAGGGCAGGTTCAGGCGTTTTTGGTGTTGCTCCAGTCTTCTGTACGTGGTGCCTGTACGCCGAAAGTGTCCCGCAATTCTTCTGGCCACCGACAGCATCTCTTGCACGCCCCTGTCGTTTTTTAAAAAATTCTGCACCACCAAATTCAAGGTATGTGCAAAACATGGGACGTGCTGGAATTTGCCCATATTTAATGCACACACAATATTGCTGGCGTTGTCCGATGCCACAAATCCACAGGAGAGTCCAATTGGGGTAAGCCATTCCGCGATGATCTTCCTCAGTTGCCGTAAGAGGTTTTCAGCTGTGTGCGTATTCTGGAAACCGGTGATACAAAGCGTAGCCTGCCTAGGAAAGAGTTGGCGTTTGCGAGATGCTGCTACTGGTGCCGCCGCTGCTGTTCTTGCGGCGGGAGTCCATACATCTACCCAGTGGGCTGTCACAGTCATATAGTCCTGACCCTGCCCTGCTCCACTTGTCCACATGTCCGTGGTTAAGTGGACATTGGGTACAGCTGCATTTTTTAGGACACTGGTGACTCTTTTTCTGAGGTCTGTGTACATTTTCGGTATCGCCTGCCTAGAGAAATGGAACCTAGATGGTATTTGGTACCGGGGACACAGTACCTCCAACAAGTCTCTAGTTGGCTCTGCAGTAATGATGGATACCGGAACCACGTTTCTCACCACCCAGGATGCCAAGGCCTCAGTTATCCGCTTTGCAGCAGGATGACTGCTGTGATATTTCATCTTCCTCGCAAAGGACTGTTGGACAGTCAATTGCTTGGTGGAAGTAGTAAAAGTGGTCTTACGATTTCCCCTCTGGGATGACCATCGACTCCCAGCAGCAACAACAGCAGCGCCAGCAGCAGTAGGCGTTACACGCAAGGATGCATCGGAGGAATCCCAGGCAGGAGAGGAATCGTCAGAATTGCCAGTGACATGGCCTGCAGGACTATTGGCATTCCTGGGGAAGGAGGAAATTGACACTGAGGGAGTTGGTGGGGTGGTTTGCGTGAGCTTGGTTACAAGAGGAAGGGATTTACTGGTCAGTGGACTGCTTCCGCTGTCGCCCAAAGTTTTTGAACTTGTCACTGACTTATTATGAATGCGCTGCAGGTGACGTATAAGGGAGGATGTTCCGAGGTGGTTAACGTCCTTACCCCTACTTATTACAGCTTGACAAAGGCAACACACGGCTTGACAAATGTTGTCCGCATTTCTGTTGAAATACTTCCACACCGAAGAGCTGATTTTTTTGGTATTTTCACCAGGCATGTCAACAACCATATTCCTCCCACGGACAACAGGTGTCTCCCCGGGTGCCTGACTTAAACAAACCACCTCACCATCAGAATCCTCCTTGTCAATTTCCTCCCCAGCGCCAGCAACACCCATATCCTCCTCATCCTGGTGTACTTCAACACTGACATCTTCAATCTGACTATCAGGAACTGGACTGCGGGTGCTCCTTCCAGCACTTGCAGGGGGCATGCAAATGGTGGAAGGCGCATGCTCTTCACGTCCAGTGTTGGGAAGGTCAGGCATCGCAACCGACACAATTGGACTCTCCTTGTGGATTTGGGATTTCGAAGAACGCACAGTTCTTTGCGGTGCTTTTGCCAGCTTGAGTCTTTTCATTTTTCTAGCGAGAGGCTGAGTGCTTCCATCCTCATGTGAAGCTGAACCACTAGCCATGAACATAGGCCAGGGCCTCAGCCGTTCCTTGCCACTCCGTGTGGTAAATGGCATATTGGCAAGTTTACGCTTCTCCTCCGACAATTTTATTTTAGATTTTGGAGTCCTTTTTTTACTGATATTTGGTGTTTTGGATTTTACATGCTCTGTACTATGACATTGGGCATCGGCCTTGGCAGACGACGTTGCTGGCATTTCATCGTCTCGGCCATGACTAGTGGCAGCAGCTTCAGCACGAGGTGGAAGTGGATCTTGATCTTTCCCTAATTTTGGAACCTCAACATTTTTGTTCTCCATATTTTAATAGGCACAACTAAAAGGCACCTCAGGTAAACAATGGAGATGGATGGATACTAGTATACTTATGGATGGACGAGCGACTGCCGACACAGAGGTAGCTACAGCCGTGGACTACCGTACTGTGTCTGCTGCTAATATAGACTGGATGATAATGAGATGAAATCAATATATATTATATCACACTAGTACTGCAGCCGGACAGGTAGATATATTTATTATGTAATGACTGATGACGGACCTGCTGGACACTGTCAGCTCAGCAGCACCGCAGACTGCTACAGTAAGCTACTATAGTAGTATGTATAAAGAAGAAAAAAAAAAACACGGGTAGGTGGTATACAATTATGGATGGACGAGCGACTGCCGACACAGAGGTAGCTACAGCCGTGGACTACCGTACTGTGTCTGCTGCTAATATAGACTGGATGATAATGAGATTGAATCAATATATATTATATCACACTAGTACTGCAGCCGGACAGGTAGATATATTTATTATGTAATGACTGATGACGGACCTGCTGGACACTGTCAGCTCAGCAGCACCGCAGACTGCTACAGTAAGCTACTATAGTAGTATGTATAAAGAAGAAAGAAAAAAAAAAAACCACGGGTAGGTGGTATACAATTATGGATGGACGAGCGACTGCCGACACAGAGGTAGCTACAGCCGTGGACTACCGTACTGTGTCTGCTGCTAATATAGACTGGATGATAATGAGATGAAATCAATATATATTATATCACACTAGTACTGCAGCCGGACAGGTAGATATATTTATTATGTAATGACTGATGGCGGACCTGCTGGACACTGTCAGCTCAGCAGCACCGCAGACTGCTACAGTAAGCTACTATAGTAGTATGTATAAAGAAGAAAAAAAAAAAAAAAACCACGGGTAGGTGGTATACAATTATGGATGGACGAGCGACTGCCGACACAGAGGTAGCTACAGCCGTGGACTACCGTACTGTGTCTGCTGCTAATATAGACTGGATGATAATGAGATTAAATCAATATATATTATATCACACTAGTACTGCAGCCGGACAGGTAGATATATTTATTATGTAATGACTGATGACGGACCTGCTGGACACTGTCAGCTCAGCAGCACCGCAGACTGCTACAGTAAGCTACTATAGTAGTATGTATAAAGAAGAAAGAAAAAAAAAAAAACACGGGTATGTGGTATACAATTATGGATGGACGAGCGACAGCCGACACAGAGGTAGCTACAGCCGTGGACTACCGTACTGTGTCTGCTGCTAATATAGACTGGATGATAATGAGATGAAATCAATATATATTATATCACACTAGTACTGCAGCCGGACAGGTAGATATATTTATTATGTAATGACTGATGACGGACCTGCTGGACACTGTCAGCTCAGCAGCACCGCAGACTGCTACAGTAAGCTACTATAGTAGTATGTATAAAGAAGAAAGAAAAAAAAAACACGGGTAGGTGGTATACAATTATGGATGGACGAGCGACTGCCGACACAGAGGTAGCTACAGCCATGGACTACCGTACTGTGTCTGCTGCTAATATAGACTGGATGATAATGAGATGAAATCAATATATATTATATCACATTAGTACTGCAGCCGGACAGGTAGATATATTTATTATGTAATGACTGATGACGGACCTGCTGGACACTGTCAGCTCAGCAGCACCGCAGACTGCTACAGTAAGCTACTATAGTAGTATGTATAAAGAAGAAAGGAAAAAAAAAAACCACGGGTAGGTGGTATACAATATTATATATATATTATATACAATTATATATATATATATATATATATATATTAAACTGGTGGTGATTATTAAACTGGTGGTCAGGTCACTGGTCACACTATCAGCAACTTGCAAGTAGTACTCCTAAGCAGACAATCACAATATATATTATACTGGTGGTCAGTGTGGTCACAATGGCAGTGTGGCACTCTGGCAGCAAAAGTGTGCACTGTACGTTATATGTACTCCTGAGTCCTGCTCTCAGACTCTAACTGCTCCCCACTGTCAGTGTCTCCCCCACAAGTCAGATAATACAGTCACACTATCTATCACTTCAGCAAGTAACTAGTCTAGTACTCCTCCTAATGCTCCCCAAAATTACTACTGTGTCTCTCTCTACTGTCTCACTCTCTTCTCTACAAACGGAGAGGACGCCAGCCACGTCCTCTCCCTATGAATCTCAATGCACGTGTGAAAATGGCGGCGACGCGCGGCTCCTTATATAGAATCCGAGTCTCGCGATAGAATCCGAGCCTCGCGAGAATCCGACAGCGGGATGATGACGTTCGGGCGCGCTCGGGTTAACCGAGCAAGGCGGGAAGATCCGAGTCGCTCGGACCCGTGTAAAAAAACATGAAGTTCGGGCGGATTCGGATTCCGAGGAACCGAACTCGCTCATCTCTATACTACGCCTGCTTATTTCTTATTTGTTTCTCTTTCTCCTATTTTCTTCCTCCCTTAGACCCCCGTTACAGTACAGATACAAGTTGACATATCTGTATCTACAGACAGACAGACCTTGTTATTAAGTATTGTTCGTGTACAGTAACATACATTTCCAATCTCCCCTTTCTATTTTTTCTCTCTGTTCTTCTCGTCTACCCTAGCAGAGTCCGGGATCCTAAAGGTTGCCAGCGAACCACTCCCTCTCTTGCTTCAACCATGCCGTTAACATGCCTGTCCATCAATGTCAAGGGACTGAATACTCCCCAGAAGCGCTCTCATCTCCACAGATCTCTTAAAGCATTAAAAGGTGACGTAATTTTCTTACAGGAGACACATTTGAAATTGGACTCCCATCCCTCCCTGACATCTAAACAATTTCCCACGGCCTGGTACTCCAATCACACAGCAAAAAGACATGGGGTGGCCATCCTGGTAAAAGGGTCAGTCCCTTTCCAATTTCTAGATTGTAAACATGACAATGAAGGACGCTATATAATGGTGCGAGGAAAAATTGGACACGAGGAGGTAACCTTGGCTAATCTATACGCTCCAAACACTGCCCAATCCAAATTCTTCCGTAAGTTTTTTCACGACCTTTACTTATATAGACGAGGCAAAACACTTGTCGGAGGTGACTTTAATATGGCTCTCGCAAACATGGACAGATCCGGCCCTTTGCGCAGTGGTCAAACCCTAAACTCCTCAGTATTACACAGGTGCATGGCCGAGGCTGGTTTGTTCGATGTATGGTGTTTTCTTAACCCGACCACCAGAGACTACACTTTTTATTCCAATCCACATGATGTGTACTCTCGCATTGATATGTTTTTGAGTTGTGCACCCCTTTCTCGGACCGCTCACTCTTCCACGATAATCCCACTTACCTGGACTGACCACGCAGCATTAGCTGCGACATTTGATATTTTTGATATCCCCGACGGTAGACCGACATGGAGACTTAACGAGACGTTATTGAAGATCCCTAAGTTCCAAGACTTAATTAAAACTGAGCTTCGGGAATATTTCGCGGTTAATGTGGAAAGTGATTGCAGCATAGCCACTATATGGGAAGCCCATAAGGCGGTCATCAGGGGGTCTGTTATCCAATTTGCATCCCGCCGTAAGAGAATCTGGGAAAACCAAATCGCTTTGTTAACAAATAACATTGCAACATTGGATCAGGAACACAAACGTACACGCTCTAAAAAAACTCTAGCCGAACTTTCTAAAGCACGCGATGGCCTACAATCACTTTTGGCGGAGAACATCGAGCGCTCACTTCGATGGGCTAACCAATCGTTTTACAACAAAAGTAATAAAGCACACACTTTGTTGGCCAATCGCTTACGTGCCAAAAAGGCTAACCAGTGCATCCACTCTATTAGACAACCCTCAGGTAATATTACTTACGACCCCAAAAAAATTAATAGTGTCTTTTTTGATTATTATAAGACACTCTATAATCTTGATCCCCCGTCCGACCCTTTAGCACAAGCCGACCAGACACAACAATATCTAGACGCATGCGCTCTCCCTCGGTTAGACGAGGAGACTAACTCTGCTCTCAATGCCGATATTTCTGCTGAGGAAATTGAGGCTGCATTAAAAACCCAGAAGCCTTCTAAAGCACCTGGCCCGGATGGATATCCGATGGTGTACTATAAAACCTTCGCCCCTCAACTCATTCCTCACATGGCTTCTTTGTTTAATAAAATACTTCAGGGCACACCTTTTCACACTGACTCCACGACATCCCGCATTATAGTAATCCTAAAACCCGGAAAGGATCCCTCGCATTGCTCAAATTACAGACCCATATCTTTGATAAATACCGATCTCAAAATTTTTGCCAAAATACTGGCATCACGCCTAAACGCTGTGCTCCCGTCACTAATAGATCCTGACCAAGTGGGATTTGTTTCCTGCCGCCAGGCCTCGGACAACACCAGACGTATTGTTGATTTGATTCATCAAATAAACACGATGAAAATACCAGCGATTGCTTTGGCACTAGACGCCGAAAAGGCATTTGATCGCATCTCCTGGCCCTTTTTGTTTTCTACCTTATCCGCATTTGGCTTCCATGGACACTTTATCTCAGCAATAGCGGCTCTCTACTCTAACCCCTCATCCGCGGTCCTGACCAACGGCTTGAGCTCACATCGATTTAACCTGAAGAATGGTACTCGGCAGGGATGCCCTCTCTCACCCCTACTTTTTGCTCTATGCATTGAACCTCTTGCGGCCCGAATCAGACTTAATACTGATATTGGGGGCGTCACAGTGGGACAGAATTCGTATAAAATATCTTTGTTTGCAGATGACGTATTCTTGACTCTTTCTAACCCTCTGATATCTCTCCCTAACCTACAGAAAGAACTACTTTTATACGGTTCCCTCTCTGGTTACAAAATAAACCACACCAAATCCGAGGCCCTTACATTTAATGTTCCATCCCATACTATAGGATTTTAACTTCCTCTTTCCCTTTTCTTTGGAGACCTTCGGCTATTAAATACCTTGGCATATTTATTACTAAATCCTACACCAGCCTATATCAGGCTAACTATGTTCCCATGATCAAAACTCTCACTCAAGACCTAGATAAATGGGACCGTTTATTTGTTTCATGGATCAATGCCCTAAAAATGAATCTCCTCCCCCGTATTCTTTACCTGTTTCAGACCATTCCAATAATGGTGCCCCGAGTGACTTTGGCGTCCCTGCAATCACTGTGCAACAAATTTGTTTGGGCTCATCGTAAACCTCGATTACGACGAACAATGTTGACTAAAAGTGCCACCTCAGGTGGTTTGGGATACCCTGACCTTCAGGCTTACTTTAACGCATGTCACCTTAACCACATAGTATCCTGGCACTCCCCCCAAGGGATCAGAAAATGGGTAGACATCGAGAATTCAACATACCAAGGTGTCCCCCTCGACTCTCTTACATGGCTCCCCAGGTCCTGCAGACCAGCCTCGGCCAACTCAGTCCCCACGATTAAATTCACACTCGGACTGTGGGACAAACTCCGCAGCACCCACAATCTATCTTCATACCCCTCACCTTTATCACCCATTTAGGGTCACCCCGCCTTTCCCCCAGGTTGCGAGCGAAGAATAGCGTCCCCATGGCAATCCCAGGGTATCACGAGATTTATCCATGTTAAAGGCCAGTCAGCACCGACCTCTTTTGGAGACATTCAAGAGCGCTTTGGTATCCCTTCCTCGTGTCAATACCATTATATCCAAATTCTCAGCTTCCTCAAATCTCAGCTTAAAACCACCCCTCTGAAACCACCCACCTCCTTTGAATATATGTGTTTACGTTCAATTGGCAAAAAGGGAAATATCTCAACAATATACAACTCAATCTTGGCACCAGACCCCCCAATCCGTGAATCCCATGAATTAGCCTGGGAGTCAGATCTCTCCCATCCGTTGGAAGACGATCAATGGGAGGAAATCAGAATGCGCATCGCTAAAGCTTCTATCAGTGTAGCACTTAAAGAAACATGTTATAAGGTCTACACCAGGTGGTATCTGGTCCCCTCCAGACTTCACTCCATTTTCCCCACAACATCAAACCTGTGTTGGAGACACTGTGGAGAGGAGGGCACCTTTTTTCACATATGGTGGACTTGCCCCTCTATCCGCCCCTTCTGGAACACGGTTGGAGCACTTATTGCTCAAACCTGTGGGCATAACCTTGATCTCACCCCTGAAATTGCTTTGCTTCACGCCCCCATACCATCACTACCCAAAACCCAAGACAAGCTAACCATGCAAATTTGCATGGCGGCTAAAGCACTGATCGCTAGATGCTGGAAAGACCATAAACCACCCTCCAAGGCTGTACTGTTGACCAAGATTAACCACATAGCCAATATGGAATACATTACAAGCCTAAGGAATAACACTGTGGCTCAGTTCCACAACACCTGGTCTCCTTGGTACCTCGCACGCTCTTTATTGATGCCCGGACTCTGCTAATTCTGCTAATACTGCTAATACCGCTAGCATTACTATTACCTCTAGCACACCAATTGTCCCTCCCTATGTTATTAAAACAGAAGACTGTTCCCAACCTCTTGCTTCCCTATAGGGAACCTTCTTAATGTTCCTCCTCTATTAACATCCGTTTTCTCGCTTCTTCACTCCCTTCCTACTCTCTCTCTCTCTCTTGCTTCTATCCTCCATAGGTTTATACCCTGTTTTGATATCGAATCGATCCGATAAATGAAAAATAAAATGAGATTGATCAGGTACACATTCGGACTTATACAAGTCACATTTTGTTAATACCGGTAAGCCTTTATCACCATAGAATTGTCTTTATTGTCTTTATTAGGCTGGTATAATATAAACACCATCTGTCTTCATGTTCATAACCTCAACCTGTACAACCTTGTTATTGTTACTGTTTTGGATACTGATCATTCTCAATAAAAATTCTAACTTAAAAAAAAAAAAAAACACCCAACACGGCCTCAAAAAACACAAAATCGTCCGCATTAAACCTCTGAAAAACACGAATGACATCGACATCGAAAAATGAAAATAATCAAAATACGACAGCATAGTAAATGAGGCGTAAAAAAAAACAAAAAGTTGCAAATTCACACATTCGATGCCAGTCGTGATTCATCTCCCACCAAATCAACAAAAATACGAATTTTAGTAAATATACCCCCAGGTCTGATTTGTACCCCCAGGTCTGAATAAATATACCCCCAGGTCACAGTTGTTCCATCGTGCACTGGGCGATTCATAATGAGCTGTGTATAAAGATTATAATTACCCATACACCACTCCTGAGGGTAAATTTACTCCTTACATCCGGATTGCCATCAGTTTGAAACTGACAGGTATCAACAATTGATTGCAGTCTAAATAAAAACATAATTTACTATGGATCAGTTTTGACTGTAATTTAAACTCAATAATACCCGTCAGATTTCAAAAACCTATTCTGCAGCAGATCCGACTCCATAGATTAGTGTGATCTGTGCACTTTATTGTATTCTAAAGGCAATTGGGGGGGAGGGGGGTGCCAGAAAATGTCTAGTTCCGCCACTGGCGCATGCGTACTGTAAATCACCAGCGCCATTTTGCCTGTGATTTCTGGTGCCTGCAGCGCTGGACCACTGGAGAGTGGAGAGGTAAGTATAACTATATATAAGTGCATGGCGTGCAGTGAGGACCCCCTGGTCCTATTATATATACGCCATTGGTTTTAGGAACTTTTTGATCCTAGCATGGCATATGTCTCCTAGACTTTGTAGAGTCTGAGCACTAGGGGGCTCAGACTCTCATTTGCATGTGCAGATCTCCAGAAAAATGGTGCGCTGCCATTTTCCTGGCAACTTCTCTACTGCATGTGCAGAATGCCAGGAAAATGGCCATTTTCATAGCGATGTTTTGTGCTCTCTCTGCCACCGACAGCGGACTCTGCAGAGATGAGTATTAATTAAATGGTTGCAGGTTGTGCAGTGGCCTCAGAAGCCCATGTGCCCAGCACACACTGCACCCATTATAAATAAACCAGCGGGTGACAGTGCAATTACACATAAGCAACCTGAGGTATGGGTTTGTCACAGGTGTGTATCTGAGTTGTCCATATGGGGTTAGTATCTGACATATCATACTGGATCATAGGATCCACTACGATAGTCTCATTTTGTACTACCACAGGGGTGTGAAGTGTAACGTGACATTGGTGTTCACAAAAGACACCCATAAGGATGAACTGTATAGGTTTCTTTGCAAATACCACATGGAAAATATGGCAAGTAATGGGAAATACATACAATGAAGAAGATGCAGAAAGTACTCAGCACAAGGGGTAGTCTTCAGTATGCCGACTGACGGGATCCCGGCGTACAGTATACCGGCGCTGGGATCCCGACAGCCGGCATACCGACACTTATTCTCCCTCGTGGGGGTCCACGACCCCCCTGGAGGGAGAATAAAATAGTGTGGCGCGCATAGCGCGCCACCGTGCCCATAGTGTGGCGAGCGCAGCGAGCCAGCAAGGGGCTCATTTGCGCTCGCCACACTGTCGGTAAACCGGCGGTCGGGCTCCCGGCGCCGGTATGCTGGTCGCCGGGAGCCCGACCACCAGCATATCGTAGTGAACCCAGCACAAGACATGGGTAGATTCAGGAAGGAAGAATACTACACTAATAGCCCCTACTGGATAGGGAGTTGACAGGGAGCCAAAAAGGCCCTAGGGGCACCTTCATTAATGATTTTCCATCTTAACAGTTCAGGGAGTGAGTTTAAATGGCCTGCTCAAGGACCAGTCGGGCAGAGGCTGTGATGTGTGAGATTATGTCATGTGACCACATTTTCCAAATCTTAGCAAAAGAGTGGAACTAGCCTGGCATCACTGAAGGGCAGCAGAGACATTGCTGGACCCAGGATGAGGTAAGCAGCCCACGTTTGGTGCATGACACAGTGCAATATATGTGTATGCAAACTGTGCCGAATATAGCTCCCCAGATAATTCACCATTTCAATATAATGAATAACTAATAAAGCAGAGTTTAGATAAGAAAAAGCAGTTGTGTCATTTTTCATTTTAATAAATAAAATTTCGTCAGGACATACAAAATTTTATTTATTATAAGAAAGTCGTCGGTGGCACTCACGGCATAAAGAAATCAAACAGCACGTCCAATAGTCAACGTTTCAATGTTATTCACTAAACATTTTCATCAGAACAGATACACATACAGAGAATCAACTTACCTAAATACCCCTGCTCACCTGTCCATGGGGCCGCACACCCGTCACATCCCACTCAGCTAATAATGACGTCAACATGGGAGGATGGGGGGCAGCGTCACGGAAGGGGACCGGAGCACCTTGTACAAAATACAAAACCACGTGAAATAAAGAATATATAAAAAAAGAACCAAAAACCACACCCCCTGCTTACTGGAACTCAAACAAGTATATACATTGTTGCTTACAGCTTAAACCAGAACTTGTTATTACTGCAACAATCAATCACAATAGAGGTTGCCCAGGGTTATATACAGTATTGTAACAAGAACTCAAAATATACATTACATGCAATGCAAACAGAAGATCACTTACTGACTAAAGGGGGGGTACACACATAGTGGTCGATTCAATTCGGCAACAGATGAATAGCGCCGGGAATTAGCTTCCGACGCTAATCAATTCAGCTGCTAGTTACCCGCAATTGTCGGGAATTCTTCTCTCATCCCCGGGGGGTGAGAGAAGAAAACCGACAAAAGTGCGGCCGGCGCGAGGCTGATTCTGTCGGGAATCAGTATCGCCGCGGGTAGTTAAGTCGGAAAATGCCCGTTCTCCCGACAAAACTACCTGTTAAGTCGGCGAGAACGAGCATTTGCCGACTTCACTTTAGCTGGATTGAATAGCGTCGGGAGCTATTTCCCGGCGCTATTCATAAGTTGCCAAATTGAATTGACCCCATAGAGATCAGTACTTAAATCTAAGCAATCTGACTAGATTGCTTAGAACTTAAGCATGAATCTATCCATGTGTATGCCCCACAGCAATAGCGATGCGCAGTCCTGCGATTTTCTATCGCCGGTGCTAGATTGGCCTGGATTGGTGATAATCTAGCAGGTCGCTCATTTCACTGCTGGGTGAAATGAGCGCCCACCCTCCCCATCCGCCCCAGCGGGGGGAGAGATATGTGCTGAGCGGTCACTGATAGATCGCTCAGCACATATCTCTCCCCGTGTGTACAGGGCTTAAGCTTTTACAGCTACACATATAAGGCGCCCATAACTTTATTGTGATTACATAAACCTTTCTTAAGCTTCCTTATCACTAAAATAAATTGACACAACACTGAAATAAAGACACGGACACGGTAGCTGGAGTTAAAGGTCAGACGATATTTATTGATCGCTGACCAACTCTTTAAACTATAATTGTAATTGAAATGGAATTAATTTAGATTGTAAAATTAAATTTAGATTGGAGGATGGCAAAGGAAAAGTCGCTACCAGACACCAGCTCCAGTCACCTAGATGAAAACCACCAAACCAAGGAGGGGAGTACCCAAACCCCGCCTCCTTCCTGCATAACCCGCATTGTGCTGGCCTCACCACTCTTTTCTCTGGCAAACGTTCGGTTCCCGCAGGGGAACATCTAAATGTCCAACCGCAAGAGAAGGACACACCTGCCGTCCTTCTAAAGAGGGTGCCCCACAATGACCACTTATGCCTGATTGACCGCTGGTTGGTAGAGACTTCCCGCCACCAAAGGTTTACAAAACCGCCACCGCCATCCGAACAAAACAATAAGAACAAACTAAGAACAAACTAAAGTACCCTAACGAAAAGGACCAAAAACATCTTCCAGGAAAACCTGCACTCCGTCCGGAGAAAGATGAACCCCATCCTCCTTGTAGAACTGCCGGTTACGCAGCACAAGTAAAGGATGCCTGACAGCTACTCCCCCTATGGCCCTAACGAACAGAGACACCGCCGAATTCACCTTCTTGCGAGCTTTCTCCAGAGCTGAGAAATGCACCGCACCCGCCAATGAAAACGCGGAACTATCTCCGACCAAACAATGCAGACTCCTGGCCAGTGACAACGAATCGCCACTAAATCCGCCTTAATGGACAAAATTAAATCTATGCCCTTAACTCGGCCCAAATCATTGCCACCTAAATGCAGGACGATACAACTGGGGCGACCCCAGCTGCGCTCACGATGAAAAAGGATCTGCAACAAATCACCCCAAAGCATTCCCCTGACACCTATCCAACGCAACTCCCTAGATCCGAAAACATCAGCCGCCCTAAGTGCCATGGGATGCCTCGCCGCCCAAAAAAACATAAGAATGGCCAACAAGCCACACCTGCTCCCCAAAATCAACGACAGCTGAAAAAGAAAAACACCCTAACATCAGAAATTTGAACCCAAAAAACATAGGTAATGCATTAATGCCATAAACAGAAATAACACAAGTGAAGGAGAAAACTCAAAAAACCTTCCGTGGACCTTAAGAGAACAGCCAATTGAAATTAGGCCCCCTCGGAGGAAAATTAAAAAATTCACTTCACACCCTCGATTCCTGAACGGTAAGCGTTCAAAAACCGACGAGTTAACAAGTTTTTGGGTTAGCGCAACAGGCGCAACTACATCTTATCACAACGGACATAAGACTTATAGGAGGCAGACTTCCAACGGCCCAGCTCCCGAACAGCCGCAGGGGATGAGCCCGTAGCTGCTGCATGGGTAGCCGCCCAAATCCGAAAGTAATGGGTACCGAAGTCCTCCCCGCGCAAGCCTAGCACCTCCAAACATTTCTTAAACACTGCAGCAAATTGAAACTTCGTCAGCGGGCCAGCGTGCGCATGCACCAGCAACTGGTCGCCCCCTGAAGGCCTCAACCGGAAATACTCCTGTGCCAACCTCAGCGGGCACACACTCGCTTCCTCCCGGGCCTCCAAGGACACCCAGCGACCCCGACCTGTTTGATCTGTCTTGGACCGCACAATCCTACAGAGCAACAGGCCATCCTGCAGGCGCACATTCCCGTAAAGCATACCGGAGTCACGAGATGCCTTACTGCATGCCACTAACTCGCTCACCCGGAAAGCCCCAATGAAAGCTAGCGCAAAAGCACATCTAAATAGAGCCACCTCGAACTCCGAGGTCGCAATTTGAGGCAGCACACGCAGCAACTCCGTTAGAAGCTGCAACGTCACGGGTCTACGGGAGTCCGCGGGCGCCGGACACATCCTAGCCCATCCTTTAAGCGCTCTGGAAAGGACAAAAGACCCGGTGGGATCCGTCATCCCGCGGAGCCGAGAATGAAAAGCAATGCCCGCAAGGGCAGAAGACATTGCCGCTTTTGACCTACCCCTTTGCTAATGTTCCCAAACAAAGGCCAACAAAACGTCAGCCGGGGACTCACCTGCCACACCGTACCTACTTTGAAAGGCCGACCAATCACGCCAGGCCGCATCATACACCCTGAGCGTGGAAGGAGCCAACGCACACCTGGCCAGAGCAGCTAACCCGACTCGACAATCTGCCAGATAGAAGGCGGGCACGGCAAACCCTCCGCCGCCGCTCCCGGAACCAATGCCCGGAATCTATCAAACTGGAACCGAGACAACGCATCCGCAACTCCGTTGTCGATGCCGGGAACATGACGGTCCCTGAAATTAATATTGCGCCGCAAGCAAACTAACACCAGATGCCGCAACAGCCGCAAAGCCTGTGGAGAGGACGAACGCTGGTTATTGAGAGCGTGCGCCACCCCCAAGTTGTCACAACGGAACTAAATGTCCCGATTCGAGAACTGGTTGGCCCACAACTCCAGGGCAACTATGATCGGGAACAACTCCAGCAAAAGGAGATTCTTGGTGAAACCCCGTGCCACCCAAGAGGACGGCCAAGCAGCAGCACACCATGCCCCGGCAAAAAACGCCCCAAAGCCCTGACTGCCCGAAGCATCCGTGAACAACTGGAGCCAACTATTGGAACAACCAGGGGGAGGCCACAAAACCTCCCTGTTGAAGGATACCAGGAAAGAAACCCAAATCCGCAAATCATCCCTGATCTCGCGGGAAAGGTACACGGTGTGATGCTGCCGGACCGTCCCCGCCGTGGCCCGTTCAAGTTTGCGACAGAAAACCCTCCCCATGGGGATAATTCGACACTCAAAGTTGAAAGAACCCAGCAAAGACTGTACCTGCTTAAGCCGAACCCTGCGCTTGCCTAAACAATCGTGAATTAAGCCCAACAGCTTCCGCACTTTGTCCTCGGGGAGGCGACAACAACCCGCCACCGTGTCAATTTCGATTCCCAAATAGCTAAGGCAACTGCAGTGGCCCTCACACTTGTCCTGCGCTATGGGAACTCCCAAGCTGTCGAACAAGGACATAGCCACAGCCAGAATATCGCCAGAGACCGAACCTCCCCCTGGGCCCATAAAGAGAAAATCGTCCAGGTAATGGGCCACCCCGGGTTGCCCGGAGGCGGCTTGGACGCACCAGTGCAAAAACGAGCTAAATTTCTCAAAATAGGCGCAGGAGACCGAACAGCCCATGGGGAGACCCCGATCCACGTAAAATTCGTCCCCCAATTTGAAACCCAGGAACCGTAGGGAATCCGGGTGGAGGGGAAGGAGCCGAAAAGCTGATTCCACATCTAATTTTGCCAACAGGCCCCCCGGACCACAGTCCCGTACCAAGCGCAGAGCGTCATCAAAAGACTGATAACGCACCCTGCACACGGCCTCGGGAATGGAGTCATTAACCGAAACGCCAGGAGGATGTGACAAGTGCTGTATCAGGCGGAACTTAACCGTGGCCTTCTTGGGCACCACCCCAACGGGGGAGATGCACAAGGAGGGTAGAGGGGGAAAAACGTAGGGCCCACACATGCGCCCCAAGCTGATCTCCGCGTCTACTTTCCGCCGGACCTCATGCGGGTATTCGCGAGCCGACTTCAAATTCTGGCGCGCCACCACGTGCACCGAATCCGAAATGGGCAGGCGAAAACCATGCTGAAAACCCTCCAAAAGGAACAACGCCGCCGACTTGTCGGGGTATAAACCAAGCCAGCGACGCAATTCGGGCACTCGAATAGGGTAGGGGGCCTTATTTACCAACTCCACCGGCCTCGGCTGGAGCGGAGGACTTACCGCTCGCCGCCGAGGAACAGTCTTTGGCCGGGTGACCGGCCCCGCACAACTTACAGGAGTGGCGAAAACGACAATTTACGCCCCTAGTGCATTTCCCTTCGTTGTAGGCAAAACACTTGCCTTTCCCTGATGACCGGGAACCCGACACCACGGCCGCCGCGGGCTTCTTGACCGTAGTGTCCGTGGAGGGCTTGACCTGTTGTGTGACTTCCAACCACACTTCGACATCCTTAAACCCTGCGGGCAGAATGGGTTTGCCATCCTGATTACGACGGAATTTCTCGTCGTAATCCCACCAAGCGGAACCCTTGGATTTTAAGTACATGTCATGCACCAAAAATAAATATTTGACCAAATTTGGATACTCTGCGGGCCGCGATTCGGTGTAGCAAGCCGCAGAAACCAAGAAACTCCGCAACCACTGGTGAAAATTACGGAATGCACTCTCACCAATGCCCCCCGATTTCTTAGCTGCCTCAAAAGCCTGCTGCATCTCATCCGTAAGGGTGAAGATGTCAACATACTTCCCCTTACTGATTTTTTCCCGCATCCTCTTGCGCACCCCCCCAAGTAACGACCGTGTTGGCGCAATGCACCATCTCCGTAAAACGGGGGGGGGGGGATCAGAGGGAACCGCTGGCACTGTCGCCTTTCGCGATTCCTTAGCCACACGCCACGCGATAAGTCTAGCCAGCTTACGCGGGCGCCGCGGAAAACCTGAAGAAACACTGCTAGAAGAGGTGGAAGAAGTGCTAGAAGAACAATGGGAAGTAAGAGCGTGCTCACCAGCGCCTGAAGGACCCGGAACAGCGTCGTCCATTGCACCCGACTCCGGTGGCGGTGGAACAGCTCCCATCGGCGCCGCGGCCACAGCCCCCTCCGACCTCTGGCCCCTCCGCGACGAAGACCCGGAACTTGCCAGCACCTGCGAGGAGGAAACAGAAGGGACAACAAGCGCAGGGGAAACCAGCGCATCAACAGAAATGGGGGGAACAGGCGGGAGGGGGGGCAAAGCACCTTCGCTCGGCGGAGGGGGGCCTGTGGGCAGCGGCGGGGGAAGACCCCCCCAAAGAAGAGGACGCCCCGACAGGGGGAAAAGGAGCCCTAACCCCCGGCGCGCCACCAACGGCGTAGGCAGGAAGCCACGCGGGAGGTGACAGGTACTCAGTCGACCTGGGAATCCCGTCAAAACAGGATGGAACGGAGGAGGAGTGGGGGGTGGCTGCCAAAATTGGGCCAATGGGTTCGCCCCGGCCGGGGAGGACCCGAAATACGAGTCCGCAAAGGCAGGGGGGGAACGCTTGCGGCCGAGATGGCGACATACTGTGAAAAGTGCGATGCAGAGGAAACCGGGAGGCCCGTGAGAGGAAACGCCTGCGCAACTGGCCAGGAAAGGCCACCGGGGAAAAACTGTCCCCCGGTAAAACTGTGCGGCGCAGCAAACGACAGCGGAGGGCCAGGCAGGTGGAACGCAGCAGCAATGGACGACTGCGTCGCCACCAGCTGCACCGCCCCCACGGGGCCTGGGGCAAGTGCCTGGAGCCCGACGCTCGGAGGCGCTGCCGCCGTGCGCCGAAAACACACGGGCGACCGAGCACCCAATGGAAATGCCCCCGCTGAGAGATCCCCAGCGCCGACACCGTCCACGGGGCCTCCGACGCGGCACTCCGGGAAATCTCCACCACTCCTAAGGTACCGGGGCCAGCACTAATGGCCCCGTCCCCAACAACATAAGCGGGCAAAAATGGCCTCCCACGCAGAGGGGAGCCCGTCCGCTGCAGCCCTGTCCAGCGGCATACGGGGCACAGGAGACGCCTGTATTCCCACAGCAATGTGACCCTCCTGCAGCACCAGCCCCCCCTCCCCCCCCGCAGCTCGTTCGCGGACGCCAGGCCCCACGTGCCAGCGGGGGGGTAAGGGGAGACACAATGGAGCCAGCCGCGCTGAGCGAGGGAGCCGCGGCCCGGCCGAAAGCTCCTCCGCCGCAGCACGGGCATCGCGCCCGCTGGCCGCACGATCGGTGCCGGCAGGGGCGCGGGCCGGAGCGGCCCGACCCCGCCGCGACACAGTATCCGCCAGGGGCAAACTCCGGGGGGGCGCACTGCGGGATCGCGGGCGCGGGGCACCAGCGGCCTCCACGAGGCGGCGGGAGGGGGGGGCGGAACGGCGTGGACGCGGCATAATAAGTGCTGTACAGCGGAAACAGCACACAAGGCACCCAAAATAATTGAGGAGGGAAGGCAAGGGATGCAGCAAAGGAGCAGACAGGGATACAATTGAAACCAATATGTGGGACACAAATTGAAAGCAATAACAGGCCAAAAAACACAGTTTCCAAGGGCAGCAGTATACTCAACCTTCCTGGGCCATACAATAAAATGGCAAGAGGAAGTCTGAGGCACATGACCCTGCCCTATATAATCTCCTGAGACCAACCCCTTACAGCTTGACTGACAACCCTCTGATCCTATAGGAAAAACCCACCAGAAAATATGATCTGCCTAGCAACTGCTTAGTCATAAAACAACTAATCACAAAAAGTTGGGCTCTTATATGGCCTCAGGCTTATGCAGCCTTCAGCTAATCTAATAAAAAAACAGAAAGCACCAAATGATAATTTAACCTTCTAGGAGACATGGTGTCCAAAAGGAAAATCCACTTGGAGTCCGCTTTTAGTATTAAAAGGTCACGATCACCACCTCTCTTGAGAGGGGTGTGTAGTCATTTATCCGATGTCTTAAGGAAGACGATGGGTAATGAGCACCCACAAAGTGTCAGGTGACAGGTTGTTCACTCTGTCCCGAATGTATAGCTGCCTGAATTGAAGACCTATGTCCCGCCATCCTCTCTTTGAATGTACACTCAGTCTTCCCCAAGTAATGTAATCCACAGGGACAAGTGAGCAAACATACCACAAATCTAGTGGTGCAAGTTACATGATGGCGGATTTAAAAAAAATTATTGCGTGTATGGATGGCAAAAACTATCTTCTGCAATAATGTGATTGCAGGTAGTACAACCAAGGCATTTAAAACACCCTGGCCGCTGTGGATTAAGAAACGATATGTTGCTCAAACCAGCTGTTGACGGAACTTGTATTCTGTTTTAACCAAAAAAATCTCATATATTTTTACCTTTCCTGTATGCTGCCATCAAACAGGTTTTGGACATAGTACTGAGATGTTTGTCAGTTTGTATAATGGGCCAAAAAGGCTTAGTGATGTGATTATTGAACTTATTCACTCAGAACATTCTGTCCTCATTTTTTCTCTCTTTAGGACATAGGGGGTAATTCAGATCTGATTGCTGCTGTGCGTTTTCGCACGGTGGGCGATCAGGTCCAAACCGTGCATGCGAATTGGACAACAACAACGGGCATCGCCGGTCAGCGACGGGCTGGTGTGAAAAAACAGTTTGCACGGGCATTCGCAAGGTGATTGCCAGGAAGAGGTTGTTTGTGGGTGGCAACTGAACGGTTACAGGGAATGTCCGGAAAACCGCAGGCATGCCCAAGCGTTTTCAGGGAGGGTGTCTGACGTCAGCTCCAGCCCCGATCAGCCTGTTCTCACCGCACCGGAGGAGTAAGTCCTGGGTTGCGCACAGACTGCATAAAGTGAATTTTCGCAGTTCAGCTACACATGCGATCGCACACTTACACAGCGAATTTACACTCCCCCTGGAGGCGGCGACTATCTGATCGCAGGACAGCAAAATTAGCAGCCCAGCAATCAGATCTGAATTAGGCCCTTAGTGTTGTTGAATGTGGGAATTTTAATACCTTTTGTTTGAGGTTTGTCAAAACAGATGCTGATTATCCCCTCTGTTAGAATTTGGTTACTAAAGCCTCTAACACTATTTCTAGAGCCACATCATCGCTGAAGATGCGTCTTGACCTGAGCATCTGAGAATATGGGAGTCTACTACGCAATGATTCTGGATGGTGACTCGATGCTTTAAGAATGTTGGTTCGATCTGTAGGTTTTATAAACAGATCCGTTTTAAATCTACTATCCACAATTTCAATGTGTACGTCAAAATAATTCACACTGACAGCATCAATGTGATAGGTAAACTTAACCGGGGATGATGATTCATTATGGTTGTTAATAAGAGACTCAAGTACTTCGCTTGACCCAGTCCAAAACAAAAGAAGATCATCTATATAGGGTAAATATAAAAATACATTAGAACTAATCATAGGGCTGCTAAAGAATAGTGTTTCCTCATTCTGAAACACATAACAATTTGCTAACAAAGGTGAGACATTACTACCCATAGCGCAACCTTGTAGTTGTACGTAGTGTGTGTTGCTAAACACAAAGTAGTTGCTCTATAGCAGGCATTCCCAACCGCGGTCCTCAAGGCACACCAACAGTGCAGGTTTTAGTGATATCCAGGCTTCAGCACAGATGGTTAAATCAAAATAACTGAGGTACTAATTAAGTCACCTGTGTTCAAGCCTGGATATCACTAAAACCAGGACTGTTAGTGTGCCTTAAGGACCGAGGTTGGGAAACACTGCTCTATAGGGTAAGATGAAGTAATTGTATAAATAAGTCTATATTTGGCCCCTGTGGTATGCAGGTATATAAATACTTCACGTCTATAGTTACAAGCAAACAGTGTGTAAATTTTATTTCTTAAAATGAAACGTTGACTTGCATATTTCTCGACTGGAGTGTCCTGTTGAGACAATGTGGTCCATTAAGTGATACATGCAACTGGATTAATAAATCCTGAGAGTGCTGCAAAAAAATAGGGGCATGGCTTCATGGGGATGGGGCGTGGCCACAGAATAGTACCAATTCACATTACATCGCACAGTAGTGTCCGATAGTCATATTACACCACACAGTAGTACCCCTTATACACATAAAGCCAGGTAGTGCCTCCTATTCAACACAGGAAAAACAAACACAGCAAAAAAAAACTGATTCATGCCCTTACATTATTTGTCATTTCTGCTCCTTACTGTAATGCCCCTTAGACAT
This sequence comes from Pseudophryne corroboree, assembly GCF_028390025.1. Classification (NCBI taxonomy): domain Eukaryota; kingdom Metazoa; phylum Chordata; class Amphibia; order Anura; family Myobatrachidae; genus Pseudophryne; species Pseudophryne corroboree. Next base: position 561,053,629 of record NC_086445.1, read on the forward strand.
TAGACCACACACCGTAATGCCTATTTCGCATTATTCCACACATTGTAATGCCCATTCCACACATTATGCCGTACACTGTAATGCCCATTACACATTATGCCACATACAGTTATGCCTCTGACACCATTTTATGCTCCACACACAATAATGTCCCTTACAAATTATGCCCACAGTAAGGCCTCTAATTATTTTTAAATTACCTGCTCGTTGCCAGGGGTCTCAAGCTCGTTGCCAATGGTTTCATGCCCTGGGTACCATGCTCGTTGCCAGCGGTTTCCTGCTTGTTGCCAGGGGTCTAGTGCTCGTTGCCAATGGTTTAATGCCCTATGTTCCATGCTCATTGCCAGCAGTTTCATGCTCATTGCCAGGGGTCTCATGCTTGTTACCAATGGTTTCATGTCCTGTGTTCCATGCTCAGTGCCATGCTTTTTGCTATCAGTTTCATGCTCATTGTCAGGGCACCATTTTTAAAAGGACAAAAGGTGCTAAGCGCCAATTTTAACATGTAATACTGGCACTAGGCGCTGTGGCAGTGATGGATTAACCCCCGGTGCAGCAGGGGATGTAAAGAGCACAAGGTGGCACTGTCAAGTGTTAGCTTCCGGTGCGATGCGCTGCGCCGGGGAACTGGGAGGTAAGAAGCCGCTGCAGCCAGGAGAGCTGTCCCTGGCTGCAGAGCTCATTGCCAAGCGCTGGAGACCGGGAACTCCGCTCCTGTCAGCCCAGCCACACAAGGCACAATGAGAGCTGTTAAGTGCGCCAGGGGTGGAGTGAGCTGCAGTGAGGAGTCCAGGACAATGGCTTCTGGTGCAGCGGTGGGGGGAGGATGGACCACGCAGGGGACCAGGAGCTCACTCCTTTTTGTCAGCCCTGCTCAGTGCTCGAAGTAGCTGTATGCCATACCATTGTATACCACCCCACGTCGAACACTGTTTGTATATATATATATATATATACACTGCTCAAAAAAATAAAGGGAACACTAAAATAACACATCCTAGATATGAATGAATGAAATATTCTTATTAAATACTTTGTTCTTTTCATAGTTGAATGTGCTGACAACAAAATCACACAAAAATTATCAATGGAAATCAAATGTATTAACCCATGGAGGTCTGGATTTGGAGTCACCCTCAAAATTAAAGTGGAAAAACACACTACAGGCTGATCCAACTGTGATGTAATGTCCTTAAAACAAGTCAAAATGAGGCCCAGTAGTGTGTGTGGCCTCCACGTGCCTGTATGACCTCCCTACAACCCACACAAGTGGCTCAGGTAGTGCAGCTCTTCCAGGATGACACATCAATGCGAGCTGTGGCAAGAAGGTTTGCTGTGTCTGTCAGCATAGTGTCCAGAGCATGGAGGCGCTACCAGGAGACAGGACAGTACATCAGGAGACGTGGAGGAGGCCGTAGGAGGGCAACAACCCAGCAGCAGGACCGCTACCTCCGCCTTTGTGCAAGGAGGAACAGGAGGAGCACTGCCAGAGCCCTGCAAAATGACCTCCAGCAAGCCACAAATGTGCATGTGTCTACTCAAACGATCAGAAACAGACTCCATGAGGGTGGTATGTGGGCCCGACATCCACAGGTGGGGGTTGTGCTTACAGCCCAACACCGTGCAGGACGTTTGGCATTTGCCAGAGAACACCAAGATTGGCAAATTCGCCACTGGTGCCCTGTGCTCTTCACAGATGAAAGCAGGTTCTCACTGAGCACATGTGACAGACATGACAGAGTCTGGAGATGCCAAGGAGAACGTTCTGCTGCCTGCAACATCCTCCAGCATGACTGGTTTGGCAGTGGGTCAGTAATGGTGTGGGGTGGCATTTCTTTGGGGGGCCGCACAGCCCTCCATGTGCTCGCCAGAGGTAGCCTGACTGCCATTAGGTACTGAGATGAGATCCTCAGACCCCTTGTGAGACCATATGCTGGTGCGGTTGGCCCTGGGTTCTTCCTAATGCAAGACAATGCTAGACCTCATGTGGCTGGAGTGTGTCAGCAGTTCCTGCAAGACGAAGGAATTGATGCTATGGACTGGCCTGCCCGTACCCCAGACCTGAATCCAATTGAGCACATCTGGTACATCATGTCTCGCTCCATCCACCAACCACAGTTGCACCACAGACTGTCCAGGAGTTGGCCGATGCTTTAGTCCAGGTCTGGGAGGAGATCCCTCAGGAGACCATCCGCCACCTCATCAGGAGAATGCCCAGGCGTTGTAGGGAGGTCATACAGGTACGTGGAGGCCATACACACTACTGATCCTCATTTTGACTTGTTTTAAGGACATTACATCACAGTTGGATCAGCCAGTAGTGTGTTTTTCCACTTTAATTTTGAGGGTGACTCCAAATCCAGACCTCCATGGGTTAATAAATTTGATTTCCATTGATAATTTTTGTGTGATTTTGTTGTCAGCACATTCAACTATGGGGGTCATTTCGAGTTGTTCGCTCGTTATTTTTTTGTCGCAACGGAGCGATTAGTCGCTAATGCGCATGCGCAATGTCCGCAGTGCGGCTGCGCCAAGTAAATTTGCTATGCAGTTAGGTATTTTACTCACGGCTTTTTCTTCGTTCAGGCGATCGGAGTGTGATTGACAGGAAGTGGGTGTTTCTGGGCGGAAACAGGCCGTTTTATGGGAGTGTGTGAAAAAACGCTACCGTTTCTGGGAAAAACGCGGGAGTGGCTGGAGAAACGGAGGAGTGTCAGGGCGAACGCTGGGTGTGTTTGTGACGTCAAACCAGGAACGACAAGCACTGAACTGATCGCAGATGCCGAGTAAGTTTGAAGCTACTCAGAAACTGCTAAGAGGTGTGTAATCGCAATTTTGAGAATCTTTCGTTCGCAATTTTACTATGCTAAGATTCACTCCCAGTAGGCGGCGGCTTAGCGTGTGCAAAGCTGCTAAAAGCAGCTTGCGAGCGAACAACTCGGAATGAGGGCCAATGTAAAGAACAAAGTATTTAATAAGAATATTTCATTCATTCAGATCTAGGATGTGTTATTTTAGTGTTCCCTTTATTTTTTTGAGCAGTGTATATATATATATATATATATATATATATATATATATATATAAATAAAATCCACTCACGGCGGCACTCCAAATAAAGAGACACTACTGCACTGCTATCAAGCAATGTTTCAGCGCTTTATTGCGCTTTTGTCAAGCAATAAAGCTGTTATGAGCCACGGCTGTGGCTCATTCCTGCTTTGCATTTTGGTTATGTATTTTATGTTATACTTCTGTTTATGTTCCCCGTGGGTGTCATGGGGTGTTCGGAGCTCACCCTTAAGGAGAGGGTACTGTTATGAACCACAGGTAGTGGTTCATTTCTATTCTATGTTTTTAGTTGTCTTGCAGGCCAGGATTTCCCGTTGCTCTGGTTTGAGAAGACTCTTGTTTGCTGCCGGTGGTGAGTCTGTGTGATTGCAGCTTGTTCCCATGTGTTCAGCCTCGCCTGTCTGTTGATTGCACCTCTCAGTTGTGCAGCAGGGCAGCTGCACGACATAATTAATTAAGACTCTCTGTTATATTCTGGCTCAGTGCAATTCACAGACGCTGGTGATATTTCCAGAGTTCCAGAGTTCTTGAGTTCTGAGCTAGTCCCTGCCAGTTCCTGAGCTCCTGTCTAGCAGTGTCTGTCTAGCTGCTTCCAGTGTCGGTTCCAGTGTCGGTTCCAGTGTCTGATCCCGTGTCCTGCCGTGAAGCGTTCCTGTCCAGAAGTCCTGTGGCTTTGTCTGTGCCTGGTCGAGTATCTGGCTTCTTGGTGTCCACCGGTCTGTCGTTTGGGATTCTGCCTGTCCTCCGGTTCTGAGAGTCTGTGTCGGCTACATTGGGGGTTCCTGTCCGTTTGCCAGTATTTGTACCGGTTCTGTGAGTAGCGGCTTTGCCTAGGCCTAGGCCGCAGTATTCTTTGGTTACATTTATTACTGGTGTTTTGCAGAGGGTTCTGCTTATGCTGTCACCGCCGGTACACAACAGTATTGTGTCGGCGTGTGGACAGCATTTCCTTTGCTGATCTTTTCCTTTGGCGGCGTGCCGCACATATATTTAGTTTTAGGGTTGTTAGTAGCCCCTAGCCTTCTGTTTGCTTTAGTTAGAGGTCCCCTTGTTATTATCCTGTCTCGGTTCACGCCTTGTCTCACTCTAAGATCTGGGGGCATCGGAGTTGGGCAGACCTAATCCGCCCTTCAAACGCGGCTGCCGTGGGCCCAAGAAACCATAGTCACTCAGGCGTGAACTGACCACACGGGTGAAACAATGGAGGTAGGGTGCTAGGGGCTATTTCCACACCACACCTTATTTCAGCGTCACGCTCTGGTGCTCTGGACTCACTACGTAACATCTCCCTTGTTCTGAGCACCAGGAACCTAACAAAAGCGCTGAAACATTGCTTTATAGCAGTGCAGTATTGTCTCTTTATTTGGCATGCCGCCGTGAGTGGATTTTGTTGCTTGCTACCTGAGGGTAGCAAGATTGGAGGGCACCCAGCACCTTACATCAAATCTAAGTGATTGAGTGCCGGTATCTTGTGTATATATATATATATATATATATATATATATATATATTATATACACATAATCTTTTGTGTGTGTTAAGGGGGGAAATGCATATTGTTGTGCCTGGTCCCACCACTTGCAACTTCTGCCACTGCCATTTATAATGTGTGATGGGGCAGTATGTGATGCTGCAATATGAACATTGAAGGGTGGAGGGGGTATGCTATGAAATGGACAAATGGATAATATGTGACGGGGCAGTATGTGATGCAACATGAACATTGAAGGATGGAGGGGCTCCTATAAAATGGACATTGAAGGGGGTGCTGTGAGAGGTGGACATTGAAGGGACTGGGGGGAGGTTCTGTGAGGTGATTATAATATATTGCTTCCTATTTTTTAGATAAGTCACTATGATAGTCTCTGTTTGTCAGACAGTGCTGGTAGATGATTTATTTGACTATAGTTCTTAGACAATGATTTTCATATATTTCATTACACATTTACACCACACATTGCTGCCCGCTGTTTGAAAAGCCAGGGCCACGTGATAGCCTTTCTCCTGAAGTGAAAAGTTGCCAGCCAGCCACTGCTCGCAGTATTATGTAACCTTATTTTATATACCACCATCACTTATTGTCTTACATGTGTGTATTGTTTTATTTAGTCTGCTTAGTGTCATATACCAATGTACTGTATGTCAGCTAGCATCTTACCATGTCATGATTAGCCCTCTCATGGTTAGACATCTTTCTCTTCTTCCCTTCCACCTCTCTTACCCACATTGCTCATATCCAACCTTATCTCCACTCACTACCTCTCTCCCTCCCCTAATCTGAAACACAACCCTCCTAAACACTCCTGTAACCCTTCTAACCTCATCCACATTTTTTAATTTTTGTGCCATTCCTTCTCATGTGCGCTCTATCTTCTTCATCCTCTCCACAATCATGGAATAACTCTACCTTTTCCCTATGCTATGGGGTCTTTCTTTCTCCCACATCCCCAAGCACGACGGGCAACATGGTGATGGTGTTGGACCCTGTACCTTTAATGTCTTTGCCTTAAAACCATCTCTCTATTATTTTCCTCCTTTGAGGTCCACTCGATCTGCCTCTTTCATTTCATCCACCTTTTTATTGCCACCATTTATCATCTACCTGTTCCAGTCATTATTTCTTGATAACTTCTCCTTTTGGCTTTCCCACTTGATATCCTGTGACCTCCCGTCCTTCATACTGGTACTTTAACAATACGACCGATGATCTCTCCAACTCTGCTTTCCCCAAACTTCTCTCCCTCTTCTCCTTATGTGGCCTTTCCCAATGGGTTACTCTCTTGACATGTTTTTCTCTCATCTCTGTACAGTTTCTGACTTCAACAATTCCTCCCATTTCTCTCATCTCTGTCCACTGCATATTCTCCTTCAGCATTATTTTCCCCCATCTTCACTAAGGCCAAAAATACTAAGTAGCTTCCCTTGCCATTGATCCCACCAGTTTCTCCTCCTCTCTAGAGTTCCTTCTCTCCCCCTTTACTTACCTCACCTGCCCTGACCAAGCACTCTTTCTCTGTGGCCATGATCTCTGCTTTACTCTGCTACCCCAGCTGTTATCATCAATCATCTGATGGTAACAGGTCTACACTGACCCACTTTTTTAAACTGCTCTAGAGTTTGATACACTCTAATGGGCCCTACACACCTGGCGATTGGCCGCCGAGGTGGCCGACGGCCGACACGGCCAGGGGACGGAACGGCAGCGGGGAGGAGGTGACGGGGGGAGTGAAGTTTCTTCACTCCCCCCATCACATGGCCCTATAGCCCTGCATGCTAATATGGACGAGATTGTCCATATTGGCATGCATGTATAAGCGACCTGGCGCCAACGATGAATGAACGCGGGGCCGCGCATTGTTCATCGTTGGTGCATACACACTGAAAGATATGAACGATGTCTCGTTCATTAATGAACAAGATCGTTCATATCTTTCAGAGTTATTAAGTAGTGTGTAGGGCTTAAAACACTGACTTCCTCCACTTCAAGTGCATTTTCTCATACTATAGCTTCACTTGCTAACTTGCTAAGCATGCATCTTCTTACCAGGTAACCAACCCTCGCCCCAATTTATTACTTTCACCTCCTCCCTCCCCTCTCCTCCCTCAGTGTGCTTGATTTTGCCGCCCATTTCACCTCCATCCACAATGACAATTTATACCTTATAGATAAAGCTTCTCATAAGCATACATATGTGCTCAAATATAAAAGTACTGTATACAGTATATACAATATGTAAATAATGTATCTTTAGAAAACTTTTGTTTGAACTAAATGAAGCTCAGTGCATGATTTACATCCAGAGTGAACACATCACCTGATATACACATGACAAAAAATGGATTCAAACAACTCATGGAAAACATCAGTACTAAACAGCTACAGCCTAGAATAAAATACTAAAAAACAAAGCTGTAAAATGTAGTTCTTGTCCTTCAGACTTGCTTTATTATAGGATCATATATATTTGAGTTTATAGTGGAGGAAATCATTTTTTTTTCCAATTACTGTATTATTTTAATATATTTCCTCATTGCTTCTCATTCCAGTGTTATCATACTTGTTGTTTTGCAGTTGGTATATTGCCTATATTGCCATCGCAACAAGCAGTAAGTATACTGTAACTAACCTCACTCAGTGCAAGGTAAAGCTTTTGGTCCACTGAAGAAATTTCCAATTTTTATACAAATAATGGGGAAAAATTGCACTATACCTAGCCTAGCATGTTGCAGCATAACATGTTATCTACACAAACAAGCACATTTGTACTCAGATAGTCCTTACCTGCAAAAAAGTCTACTACTTAGTACTTAGTACTACTGACCCTGTTGTTGATAAATGCATCCATTAATTTTAATAAACAATCATGTCACAGCCCCTGTCTATGTCAATACCTTTATGGCACTACAGAAGTCTGAGTATGAAAGTCAGAACTAGGTATAAGGAGCTATAACCCCAAGTCTATAATAAAGCAATCCAAGGCTGTTGAGATTTTAGACCTGGTGTAGATTCTAATTTTATTATTATTATTATTATTATTAAGATTATTATTATCCTTTATTTATATGGCGCCACAAGGTTTCTGCAGCGCCCAATTACAGAGTAATTAAACAAATAATCAAAACATGAAAACAGCGACTTAGTTGAAGACAATATAGGACAAGTACTGGGTAATTAAACATAGCTGTCATCCTTAGCCATCTTCATTCAATGCAAGACAAACAGGAAGGTCATGTATATTCTCACCGAAGTTCAGAAGGGAGAGTGCCAGAAGAAGGCTACTGAACAATTGAGGGGATCAGTGGAAAAGAGTGACATGCCACATCTACTGAACGGGTGTAGTACTGCTGACCGGCAGTCTCCTGACCACCGGTCAGCTTACCGACGCCGGGATCCCGGCAGCATACCAACGCCGGGATCCCGGCGGGGAGGGGCGAGTGCAGCAAGCCCCTTGCGGGCTCGCTGCGCTCGCCACGCTGCGAGCTCGGTGGCGACGGTTCTATTCCCACTCTATGGGTGTCGTGGACACCCATGAGTGGAAATAATCCCTGTTGGTCGGCATGCCGACCATCGGGATAGTGACCCGTCGGGCTGGTGGAGGAGATCATGTGACTGTCGGTCAGCTGACTGGCGGTCACATGAATACCACCCTACTGAACAGTAGCTGCCATGAAGTAGCTTCTGCCATCTAGCATCCACCCCACAAACTTCTATCATAGTGGCATGTGCAAATTTCTCAACAGCAGCTAAATGCATATCCCTGGTATTATATTTCAAGACATACTGTAACTCAATGGGGCTCAAACTGTGTGCCTAAGCACCTTGTAGTGTCTCAGGGCACTTGCAGTAGTACCTTGGATTGGGGGTCCAGGATCAATTCAAATTATTTATGGTCAATATAACAGACAAAACCAGTGCTGGTGGCTACCAGTCATAAAATATGTGGACAAACAGAAGGAAATCTTGTCCCTCACCACACAATCGAACCTTAGGATGACATATAAACACAATTTGAATTTTAAATGCACAGAATTAAAAAGCTGCTTTCTTGTGGCTATGCATTTCTATACAATCATGAAATAGGCCATAAGTGTGATAACGTGCAAGTTAAAGTAAATCTTAATAAAAAATTGTACACGGTCGAGTAACATTATTATCCCCACCTCCTACATTTGAAGTACGTCATGTGTCGTGTATGATTCCGACTAATAAGTTAATTATTAATATCAGTGCTATTCAGGTGCACTATTTTAAATAAAATAATATATTTTTTTCAAATGACTTTAGCTAATTACCTGTATAAACATATTTTAGGTAAAGTAGTACAATTAAATAGCACTGATTTCTAGTTGGTTTTTGGAGTCAGATCTCACCCTTATTAGTTATTATTTTTGTTAATTGTTTCTTATATAATGCAGCATACTCTGTTATGCTTTACAATTGGAACAACAGTAATAGAACAATACTGGGTAACAACAGACTGACATACAGGTAGGAAGACCCTATAAGCAAGCTTACAATCTATAGGGAAATAGTCATTGATACACAGGGATAGGTGTTACCTACAGAGTGTTGCATAATGATTCTACTTTATTGCAAAGGTTCTTAATGTACTGTATGATATAGTCACACAGCAATGTTGGCTTGGAGTCAGGAGAATGTGAAAGTGAATGAAGACAAAATATGTGAGGTTATCTGTGGACTGTATAGATGGGATGAAATTGGGTAGGATCGGTTACGAAGATTATGTGGGTGATTCTGGAATCTTGTAAGCTTGTCTGAAGAGGTGAGTTTCCAGGGAATGATTGACAGTTTGGAGACTAGAGGAGAGCCTTATTGTTCAAGGGACAGCATGCTGCAGAATTGGTGCAGCCTGAAAAAAGTCCTGCAAGTGGGAGAGTAATGCGTGTTGATGAGAGATGCAGATCCCGTGTAGGGAGATATTTCGAGTTAAGCAAAGAGATGTATGTTGCTGCACTTTGGTTAATAGCCTTATGTGTAAGTAAAAGTATTTTATATTGAAAATGGTAGAATACTGGCAGGTCTATTTCTAATCAATTTGACTTCCAGTGCAAACAAAAAATGAGCGTGGCCTTGCTGAAATTGGCATGGTCTTGAAAGAAAATACTACCTTACATGACATTATGCCCCAAACAGTAATGCCCCAGCACCAAATTATGCCTCACACTTTAATGCCCCTTGCACCATATTAAGACACACAGTAATGCCCATTGCACCTTATTATGTCCCACACAGTAATGCCTTTAGCATGTTCACATTTAAAATTGGCACTGCACCTGCTCATTGTCAAGGGGTTGTTTCATACTGCTGGCCAGGCCTGCTCCCTTTGCTGCCACCGCCGCATCCCCAGCACTATTGCGCCATTTTCTGCCTCCTCCTGCTCCCTCCAGGCTCCATCTATGAGATGTCTCTCCCAAAATGGCCACTGCCTGCTCTAGCAACTTAAAAAACTGTCCTCTCTCAGGCAGCAGCCATTTTAGGAGGGACATTTTCACAGTGTTCTAGGAGGCTGGCCAGGCTGTACAGAATACTGCCATAGTGTACTCACAATGGCCACAGGCCGATGCCCCGTGTGATTGCATGGCTGGCCTGGCCCTAAAAAGGGCACTAAATACCGGTAACCAATTGAGGGACTGACAGAGTGGATCAGCAGAGTAAGATCAGCCTCACAGCTTCATTAAAAATGTATTATACTGATGAGAGTCTATTTTCGGGAAGAATAGTAAAGAGACTATTGCATTAATCAATACAGGAGATAGTGAATGCATGTATTGTAGTTTTTGCAGTGTCTTGTGTAAGATATGGTCATATTTTGGACATTTTTTTTTAGATTTATGTAACATGATTTTGAGACAGATTGAATATGGGGAAAACAGAACAGAACAGTTAAATCAAGGAAGACACCTAGGCAGCGAATTTGTGGGGTAGGGTTGACTGTTGAGTGATCAACAGTGATAGATATATCAGGTTGGTAATTACTATTGGCTGGTGGAAATATAATTAATTATTTTGGAAAATGTTAAGTTTGAGTGAAATGATGTCCAAAATAAAATTGCAGAAAGGCATTCAGTGACGCGGACCAATACAGATGGTGACAAATCTGGGGAAGATAGGTGCATCCACATATAGAGATACTGAAATCCGAAAGAGCTGATTAGTGTGCCAAGAGATGTGGTATAGACTGCGATAAGCAGAGGCCTTAAGACTGAGCCTTACGGTACTTCTACTGATCGATGTAATGAAAAGCAGGTGAATTCAGAGAAATGAACATTGAAAGAGTGATTAGATAGGTAGAAAGGAATGAATTCTTAAGACCTAGGGATTGTAGTATTGAAGAGTGGTCAACAGTTTCAAAAGCAGAAGAGCTCAGTACTCAAAATGGGTTGATATACAGCGGTATGACACACCACCACTTCCCACCACCACTTGATTTTTGCTGCAGTAGAGAGTGTTCCAGCACTGGGATCCCAGCACTGGAACAGCAGCAGCATTTTGTGGAAATGTGACCCTCTGGGGACACATCTCAATCGGCGGCGACACTGGGATGGAGCCAGGAGCATTGGATCCTGGCTGCAGTGCAGTTTAAAGATGTCACCGTCCACCAGCCAATCCTAGCTCGTGGAGCAGCTGCTGTTCAAAAGAAGGAGTGGCTTTTTAAATCTAGTGTGAGCCAATCATGGCTTGCAGACCACCAACCAACGAGAAACTGGCAGTCAATGAATGGTGCATAATCGGCACAAGATTCAAAAAGCAGCCCCTTCTTTTGATTGGCAGCCGGTCTGTGAGCCAGTATTGGCTGGCAGCTGGTGTCAACTTTAAACTGCAGCGCAGCCGGGACCTGATAATTCTGGCTCAGCCTCCATCCTAGTGCAGAGAGAAGTAGGGGGTGGGGGTTAGAGAGTGGAATGAGAGGCGCAGGGGGTGAGACAGGTAAGTGAGAGGCTCAGGAGGTGAGATAATCGCAGGGGCTGAAAGGGTAGCAGGGAGTAAGAGGGGATGTGGTTAAGATACTGTCTGTTGGGATCCTGGCAATTGGAATACCGCCGCCAGAATCCCGACACCTGTCATAATGCCGACACCGGAATCCCGTCACTATCAGAAGACCGATGTCGGAATCCTAACCATAAGTAGTGAAGTGGGGGGATAGGGCGGTTAATGATAGGGGGCGGAGATTAGGGTTAGGCTGTGTGGAGTGAAGGTTAAGGTTAGGGACCAACAAGGAGAGGGTTAGTTTAGGCACCAAGGGGGGAGGGTTAAGGATAGGCTGTGGGGAGGGGGGGAGGGGTTAGGTTTAGGCATCATAGGGGGAGGTTAAGATTAAACACTAAGAGGGGAGGTTAGGGTTAGGCTGCATGAAGGGAGGGTTAGAGTTAGGAGGTAGTGGAGAGGGACTAGCATACTTACCTTGCCCCTGTCTGTATTTAAAACATCAGGATGCTGGCGTTAGTATTGTGACTGCTGGCTTCCCAGTCACACATACCGTAACCAGTAAGAGGTGTAGGGAGTAAGTAATGGAAAGAAAGATGCAGGTGATAAGACACAAAGGAGAGTATATAGGGAGTAAGAGGGTTACCTAGGATGAAGATATGGACACATGAGGAGATTGACAGACAAAGTAAACAAATAAGGAAGCAAAAGGGACACATGGAAGACATCAGAGAGGTTAGCAAAGTTTGATCAACATTGTGAAACACATTTAAAAAGAAATACATATTATCAAAATCCCACTTAGAGCACTGAGAGAGATCTAGAAGATTGAGTAATCGCATTTAGACTTAGCAATGACCATATAATTTACTACTTTAGTCATTGCTGTCACTGTGGAGTGTTTGGAATTAAAGCCTGACTGAAGTGGGTCCAATAAATTGTGTGAATTAAGAAAGTGTATGAGGCCAGTGTAGGCAAGTCTCTCGAGTTGCTTGGAGGGGCATGGGAACTGAGAAATGGGATGGTAGTTTGAGAGTTAGGGTCAGAATTTTTTTTTTTTATTCAGAATGGGAGTAATCACTGCATGCTTGAACAGTGATGAAAAGATACCAGTAGATTGAGAGAGATGAATGATTTTAGTTAGGGTTGGTATGAGCACAGGAGACATATATTTACTGATTTGTGAAGTTATATGATCAAGAGGAGAAGTAGCAGAGTAGGAGGATGAGAAGCAGGGCCGGACTGTCCATCTGGCTCTTCTGGCAAATGCCAGAAGGGCCGATGGGTCAGTCCTGCCATTCAGAGAGCTAGGAAGGCTGTGCGCAGCGCAGCCTCCGGCTCTCTGTTGTATGCGCTCCCCCACCCCCCCTGCCTATCTCCCCCCTGCTCCTCTGCCCCCTGACTCATGGCACGTCCCCATCGCTAGTGTGACCATGCCCCCTTTCTGGGCATGCATGTGAATGCACTTGCTAGAGCTGAATTTGTCTGCCAGTCCATCGCTGATGAGAAGAGTGTATATACTTCATCTTCATTTGTGGGATCAAATGAAGAGAAGGTGCCAGAGGGTTCAGGGAGGGAATTGAGCCGGGCACTGGCGTTGGAATAGCATATCATTTAATTTTGGATCTTATCAATCTTGTCCTTGAAATAGGAAGCAAGATCTTGTGCACAGATTGTAGCTGATGGAATTGGTAAGGGAGGGATAAGAAGTGATTTAAATGTACTAAAAAGTCACTTGGGTAAGTGGCTTGAGCAGAGATGAGAGACTGGAAATATGTTTGTTTGTCAGACTCCAGAACATCACGATAAGAGTGGTAAATATATGAGGAAGTTACGTGGAGTTCAAGATTTACACCAGTGATTTCCTGTACACTTTACATATACTGTACAGGATGATCTGTACTGAGAGATCCCAAGTACATTTTTTCCTACACATCCACCGGAGAAACTTTGTTGATGGGAGGTGTGTTTTCTTTTATATACAGTAGCTACAGTATATTGTGTACAAAATATATTATGTATATGTTGATACTAGAGATGTGCACCGGAAATTTTTCGGGTTTTGTGTTTTGGTTTTGGATTCGGTTCCGCAGCCGTGTTTTGGATTTGGACGCGTTTTGGCAAAACCTCCCTGAAAATTTTTTGTCGGATTCGGGTGTGTTTTGGATTCGGGTGTTTTATTTTAAAAAACCCTCAAAAACAGCTTAAATCATAGAATTTGGGGGTCATTTTGATCCCATAGTATTATTAACCTCAATAACCATAATTTCCACTCATTTCCAGTCTATTCTGAACACCTCACACATCACAATATTATTTTTAGTCCTAAAATTTGCACCGAGGTCGCTGGATGACTAAGCTAAGCAACCCAAGTGGGCGGCACAAACACCTGGTCCATCTAGGAGTGGCACTGCAGTGTCAGACAGGATGGCACTTCAAAAAATAGTCCCCAAACAGCAAATGATGCAAAGATTTAAAAAAAGAGGTGCAAGATGGAATTGTCCTTGGGCCCTCCCACCCACCCTTATGTTGTATAAACAGGACATGCACACGTTAACAAACCCATCATTTCAGCGACAGGGTCTGCCACACGACTGTGGCTGAAATGACTGGTTGGTTTGGGCCCCCACCAAAAAAGAAGCAATCAATCTCTCCTTGCACAAACTGGCTCTACAGAGGCAAGATGTCCACCTCCTCCTCATCGTCCGATTCATCACCCCTTTCACTGTGTACATCCCCCTCCTCACAGAGTATTAATTCGTCCCCACTGGAATCCACCATCTCAGGTCCCTGTGTACTTTCTGGAGGCAATTGCTGGTGAATGTCTCCACGGAGGAATTGATTCTAATTCATTTTGATGAACATCATCTTCTCCACATTTTGTGGAAGTAACCTCGTACGCCGATCGCTGACAAGGTGACCGACTGCACTAAACACTCTTTCGGAGTACACACTGGAGGGGGGGGCAACTTAGGTAAAATAAAGCCAGTTTGTGCAAGGGCCTCCAGATTGCCTGCCAGTATACGTACGGACTGTCTGACGTGCCTACTTGGATGCTGTCACTCATATAATTCTCCACCATTCTTTCAATGGTGACAGAATCATATGCAGTGACAATAGACGACGTGTCAGTAATCGTTGGCAGGTCCTTCAGTCCGGACCAGATGTCAGCACTCGCTCCAGACTGCCCTGCATCACTGCCAGCGGGTGGGCTCGGAATTCTTAGCCTTTTCCGCGCAGCCCCAGTTGCGGGAGAATGTGAAGGAGGAGCTGTTGACGGGTCACATTCCGCTTGAGTTGACAAGTGTCTCACCAGCAGGTCTTTGCACCTCTGCATACTTGTGTCTGCCGGAAAGAGAGATACAACATAGGCTTTAAACCTAGGATCGAGCACGGTGGCCAAAATGTTGTGCTCTGATTTCAACAGATTGTCCACCCGTGAATCCTGGTTAAGCGAATGAAGGGCTCCATCCACAAGTCCCACATGCCTAGCGGAATCGCTCCATTTTAGCTCCTCCTTCAGTCTCTCCAGCTGCTTCTGCAAAAGCCTGATGAGGGGAATGACCTGACTTAGGCTGGCAGTGTCTGAACTGACTTCACGTGTGGCAAGTTCAAAGGGTTGCAGAACCTTGCACAACGTTGAAATCATTCTCCACTGTGCTTGAGTCAGGTGCATTCCCCCTCCATTGCCTATATCGTAGACAGATGTATAGGCTTGAATGGCCTTTTGCTGTTCCTCCATCCTCTGAAGCATATAGAGGGTTGAATTCCACCTCATTACCACCTCTTGCTTCAGCTGATGGCGGGGCAGGTTCAGGAGTGTTTGCTGGTGCTCCAGTCTTCAGCACGCGGTGGCTGAATGCCGAAAGTGGCCCGCAATTATTCAGGCCACCGACATCATTTCTTGCACGCCCCTGTCATTTTTTAAATAATTCTGCACCACCAAATTCAATGTATGTGCAAAACATGGGACGTGCTGGAATTTGCCCACATGTAATGCACGCACAATATTGGTGGCGTTGTCCGATGTCACAAATCCCCAGGAGAGTCCAATTGGGGTAAGCTATTCTGCGATGATGTTCCACAGTTTCCGTAAGAGGTTGTCAGCTGTGTGCCTCTTATGGAAAGCGGTGATACAAAGCGTAGCCTACCTAGGAACGAGTTGGCGTTTGCGAGATGCTGCTACTGGTGCCGCCGCTGCTGTTCTTGCTGCGGGAGGCAATACATATACCCAGTGGGCTGTCACAGTCATATAGTCCTGAGTCTGCCCTGCTCCACTTGTCCACATGTCCGTGGTTAAGTGGACATTGGGTACAACTGCATTTTTTAGGACACTGGTGAGTCTTTTTCTGACGTCTGTGTACATTCTCGGCATCGCCTGCCTAGAGAAGTGGAACCTAGATGGTATTTGGTACCGGGGACACACTACCTCAAGAAATTCTCTAATTGCCTGTGAACTAACGGCGGATACCGGACCCACGTCTAACACCAACACAGCTGCCAAGGCCTGAGTTATCCGCTTTGCAACAGGATGACTGCTGTGATATTTCATCTTCCTCGCAAAGGACTGTTGGACAGTCAATTGCTTACTGGAAGTAGTACAAGTGGTCTTCCGACTTCCCCTCTGGGATGATGATCGACTCCCAGCAGCAACAACAGCAGGGCCAGGACCAGTAGGCGTTACACTCAAGGATCCATCGGAAGAATCCCAGGCAGGAGAGGACTCGTCAGACTTGCCAGTGACATGGCCTGCAGGACTTTTGGCTTTCCTGTCTAAGGAGGAAATTAACACAGAGGGAGTTGGTGGTGTGGTTTGCAGGAGCTTGGGTACAAAAGGAAGGGATTTAGTTGTCAGTGGAATGCTTCCACTGTCACCCAAAGTTTTTGAACTTGTCAATGACTTCTGATGAATGCACTCCAGGTGACGTATAAGGGAGGATGTTCCTAGGTGGTTAACGTCCTTACCCCTACTTATTACAGCTTGACAAAGGCAACACACAGCTTGACACCTGTTGTCTGCATTTCTGTTAAAATAATTCCACACAGAAGAGGTGATTTTTTTTGTAATTTGACCAGGCATGTCAATGGCCATATTCATCCCACGGACAACAGGTGTCTCCCCGGGTGCCTGACTTAAACAAACCACCTCACCATCAGAATCCTCCTTGTCAATTTCCTCCTCAGCGCCAGCAACACCCATATCCTCCTCATCCTGGTGTACTTCAACAGTGACATCTTCAATTTGACTATCAGGAATTGGACTGTGGGTGCTCCTTCCAGCACTTGCAGGGGGTGTGCAAATGGTGGAAGGCGCCACCTCTTCCCGTCCAGTGTTGGGAATGTCAGGCATCGCAACTGACACAATTGGACTCTCCTTGGGGATTCGTGATTTAGAAGAACGCACAGTTCTTTGCTGTGCTTTTGCCAGCTTAAGTCTTTTCATTTTTCTAGCGGGAGGATGAGTGCTTCCATCCTCATGTGAAGCTGAACCACTAACCATGAACATAGACCAGGGCCTCAGCTGTTCCTTGCCACTCCTTGTCGTATATGGCATATTGGCAAGTTTACGCTTCTCCTCAGACGCTTTTAATTTAGATTTTTGGGTCATTTTACTGAACTTTTGTTTTTTGGATTTTACATGCTGTCTACTATGACATTGGGCATCGGCCTTGGCAGACGACGTTGATGGCATTTCATCGTCTCGGCCATGACTAGTGGCAGCAGCTTCAGCACGAGGTGGAAGTGGATCTTTCCCTATTTTACCTCCCACATTTTTGTTCTCCATTTTTTAATGTGTGGAATTATATGCCAGTAATATATCAATAGCAATGGCCTACTGTACTGTCTGTACTACTACTGCTAGTCACCAAAATGCTGCACTGTCCTACTATATACTGCTCACAACAATGTAGCACAGATGTGGATGCTTGAAGTGATACGGAGCAGCAAGATACAGCAATGGCCTACTGCACTGTACTACTGTATATGTATACTGGTGGTCACCACAATGCTGCACTGTCTTACTATATACTGCTCACAACAACAATGTAACACAGATATGGATAGTATACTTGACACAGAGCTGCAAGATACAGCAATGGACTACTGTAATGTACAACTATATACTGTTGGTCACCAAAATGCTGCACTGTCCGACTATATACTGCTCAAAACAATGCAGCCCAGATATGGATAGTATACTTGACACAGAGCTGCAAGATACAGAAATGGCCTACTGTACTGTACTATATGTATACTGCTGGTCACCAAAATGCTGCACTGTCCTACTAAATACTGCTCACAACAATGCAGCACAGATATGGATAGTATAATTGACACAGAGCTGCAAGATACAGCAATGGCCTACTGTACTGTACTATATGTATACTGCTGGTCACTAAAATGCTGAACTGTCCTACTATATACTGCTCACAACAATGCAGCACAGATATGGATAGTATACTTGACACAGAGCTGCAAGATACAGCAATGGCCTACTGTACTGTACTATATGTATACTGCTGGTCACCAAAATGCTGCACTGTCCTACTAAATACTGCTCACAACAATGCAGCACAGATATGGATAGTATAATTGACACAGAGCTGCAAGATACAGCAATGGCCTACTGTACTATATGCAGTGGTTAAAGTGGGCCGGAACGGGACGGAACTGCGTTCCGTCACCTCTAATTGCAGGCGGAACCAGTTCCGCCTCCGCCCGGCCACAGCATCATGTCCCTGTTCCATTATAAAGGTGGCAGCGGCCGCCAGCCAATCACGGCTCGCGGACCGGCTGCAGCACCAATTAGAAGTAGATGAGGCTTTTTCAAAATCTGGCGTGAGCCAATCACGGCTCGCAGACCGCCAGCCAATGAAAAGCTGCCAAGTGGCAGCTTCTCATTAGCTGACGGTCCAGGAGCCGTGAATGGCGCTCAGCCGGCGCCAGGTTCAAAGTGCCCTCACTCCCCCCCTCTGCCGCAGCCGCAGCCGCCGGAGTGTGACTGAGCCGCGGGCTGTAGCGCCCGATCCCCCCCCCCCCCCCCCGCAAATAGACTGTGCGGTGCGGCTGCCGGCAGCTGCCTCCACTAACTGAGGAGAGGACGGAGGCAGGCTGGCTGAATGTACGGGGAGCAACAGTAGCTGCAGAGAAAGTTGCAGCTCCTCCCAGGCAGACCTCCCATGTGACAGAGCTGGCCGGCCGGGTGAGGCAGGACGGAAATGTTTGCAGTGAACTGTACTGCAGTTGAGCACAGGTATTTGTTTTAAGTGTAGGGGGGGGGGGGGCTTAGTTGGCCGGGTGAGGAACCCACTGCCCTGGTGTTTGGAAGGAAGGGGGGGGGGGGGTGCTATGTGTTTATAAGCTACGTGTGTATCATGTGCTGTGTGCATGTATCCTATGTGTGTATCATGTGCTGTGTGCATGTATCCTATATGTGTATCATGTGCTGTGTGCATGTATCCTATGTGTGTATCATGAGCTGTGTGCATGTATCCTATGTGTGTATCATGTGCTGTGTTCATGTATCCTATGTGTGTATCATGTGCTGTGTGCATGTATCCTATGTGTGTATCATGTGCTGTGTTCATGTATCCTATGTGTGTATCATGTGCTGTGTTCATGTATCCTATGTGTTTATCATGTGCTGTGTGCATGTATCCAGTGTGTATCATGTGCTGTGTGTATGTATCCTGTATGTGTATCATGTGCTGTGTGTATGTATCATGTGCTGTGTGTATGTATCCTGTGTGTGTATCATGTGCTGTGTGCATGTATCCTATGTGTGTATCATGTGCTGTGTTCATGTATCCTATGTGTGTATCATGTGCTGTGTTCATGTATCCTGTGTGTGTATCATGTGCTGTGTGCATGCATCCTGTGTGTATCATGTGCTGTGTGTATGTATCCTATGTGTGTATCATGTGCTGTGTTCATTTATCCTATGTGTGTATCATGTGCTGTGTGCATGTATCCTATGTGTGTATCATGTGCTGCGTTCATGTATCCTGTGTGTGTATCATGGCCTGTGTTCATGTATCCTGTGTGTGTATCATGGCCTGTGTTCATGTATCCTGTGTGTGTATATCATGACCTGTGTTCATGTATCCTGTGTGTGTATCATGTGCTGTGTTCATGTATCCTGTGTGTGTATCATGTGCTGTGTTCATGTATCCTGTGTGTGTATCATGTGCTGTGTTCATGTATCCTGTGTGTGTATCATGTGCTGTGTTCATGTATCCTATGTGTGTATCATGTGCTGTGTTCATGTATCCTGTGTGTGTATCATGTGCTGTGTTCATGTATCCTGTGTGTGTATCATGTGCTGTGTTCATGTATCCTGTGTGTGTATCATGTGCTGTGTTCATGTATCCTGTGTGTGTATCATGTGCTGTGTTCATGTATCCTATGTGTGTATCATGTGCTGTGTTCATGTATCCTATGTGTGTATCATGTGCTGCGTTCATGTATCCTGTGTGTGTATCATGGCCTGTGTTCATGTATCCTGTGTGTGTATCATGTGCTGTGTTCATGTATCCTGTGTGTGTATCATGTGCTGTGTTCATGTATCCTGTGTGTGTATCATGTGCTGTGTTCATGTATCCTGTGTGTGTATCATGTGCTGTGTTCATGTATCCTATGTGTGTATCATGTGCTGTGTTCATGTATCCTATGTGTGTATCATGTGCTGCGTTCATGTATCCTGTGTGTGTATCATGGCCTGTGTTCATGTATCCTGTGTGTGTATCATGGCCTTTGTTCATGTATCCTGTGTGTGTATCATGTGCTGTGTTCATGTATCCTGTGTGTGTATCATGGCCTGTGTTCATGTATCCTGTGTGTGTATCATGTGCCGTGTTCATGTATCCTATGTGTGTATCATGTGCTGTGTTCATGTATCCTATGTGTGTATCATGTGCTGTGCATGTATCCTATGTGTGTATCATGTGCTGTGTTCATGTATCCTGTGTGTGTATCATGTGTCTGTGTTCATGTATCCTGTGTGTGTATCATGTGTCTGTGTGTATGTATCCTGTGTGTGTATAATGTGCTGTGTGCATGTATCCTATGTGTGTATCATGTGCTGTGTTCATGTATCCTATGTGTGTATCATGTGCTGTGTTCATGTATCCTGTGTGTGTATCATGTGTCTGTGTGTATGTATCCTGTGTGTGTATCATGTGCTGTGTGTATGTATCCTATGTGTGTATCATGTGCCGTGTGTATGTATCCTATGTGTGTGTATGTGCTGTGTGTATGCATGCTATGTGTATATGCTGTGTGTATGTATGCTCTGTGTGTATATGCATGCTCTGTGTGTATGCATGCATGTATGCTCCGTGTGTGTGTCTGCAGTGTGTATGTTTGATCCGAGTAGTTATGTATTGTATATATGTTTTTGAAAGTACGCCATGAATGTATGTATGCTGTGTGTAAGTATGTATGTATATGTACAGAAGTGTATGTATGTGTGTGTGTGTATGTATATATATATATATATATCTCACAACATATGTACATGCATACGTGAACGGAACCCCCCCAAGAAAATCCTGCGTTTGCCCCTGCCTGGGCATCTGGTAGGAGAGTCAACTCTCCCTCCTCATGAAGACCTCCAGGTAACTGCTGCCACAATTCACAGCTCTGGGTGCCCAGTCTTTCTGCTGCTGATATTCTCTCTCTCTCCATGTCCCTCTCTCTCACTCCATGTCACTCTATTTTGCCATGTCTCCTCTTCATCTCTCTCTCTTTTGCCATGTCTCTCTCTCTCTCTCTTGCAATGTCTCTATCTCCATGTCTCTCTCACCCTCTCTTGCCATGTCACTCTTTTTGTCTGTTTTTGCACTTTCAAGACTCTGAGTGTGTGTGTGTGTGTATATATATATATATATATATATATATATAACCCCCTCATAAAATCCTGCGTTTGCCCCTGGAAGGGGCTCTACCTGTCATACTGTGTAAAAGGGGACGCTGTCTGCCGTACTGTGTAAAAGGGGGGACTCTGAAAATTGTGGGCATTGTGTGTAAAGGGCACTAGTATGTGGGGCGGGCAATGTGAATAAGATTGTGCTACTGTGAAGCATTATTTTGAATTGGTGGTACTTTTGTGTGGCCACGCCCCTTCCTTGTGAGGCCACACCCTTTCTGTGGCATTGCAGGTGAGGTGAGTTCCCCCACCTCTCCAAGACCACTTTAAGCCCTGACTATATGTATACTGCTGGTCACCAAAATGCTGCACTGTCCTACTATATACTGCTCACAACAATGCAGCACAGATATGGATAGTATACTTGACACAGCTGCAAGATACAGCAATGGACTACTGTACTATACTATATGTATACTGCTGGTCACCAAAATGCTGCACTGTCCTACTATATACTGCTCACAACAATGCAGCACAGATATGGATAGTATACTTGACACAGAGCTGCAAGATACAGCAATGGCCTACTGTACTGTACTATATGTATACTGCTGGTCACCAAAATGCTGCACTGTCCTACTATATACTGTTCACAACAATGCAGCACAGATATGGATATTCTACTTGACACAGAGCTGCAGGATACAGCAATGGCCTACTGTACTGTACTATATGTATACTGTTGGTCACCAAAATGCTGCACTGTCCCACTATATACTGCTCACAACAATGCAGCACAGATATGGATAGTATACTTGACACAGAGCTGCAAGATACAGCAATGGCCTACTGTACTGTACTATATGTATACTGCTGGTCACCAAAATGCTGCACTGTCCTACTAAATACTGCTCACAACAATGCAGCACAGATATGGATAGTATACTTGACACAGAGCTGCAAGATACAGCAATGGCCTACTGTACTGTACTATATGTATACTGCTGGTCACCAAAATGCTGCACTGTCCTACTAAATACTGCTCACAACAATGCAGCACAGATATGGATAGTATAATTGACACAGAGCTGCAAGATACAGCAATGGCCTACTGTACTGTACTATATGTATACTGCTGGTCACCAAAATGCTGCCCTGTCCTACTATATACTGCTCACAACAATGTAGCACAGATAAGGATAGTATACTTGACACAGCTGCAAGATACAGCAATGGCCTACTGTACTGTACTATATGTATACTGCTGGTCACCAAAATGCTGCACTGTCCTACTATATTCTGCTCACAACAATGCAGCACAGATATGGATAGTATACTTGACACAGAGCTGCAAGATACAGCAATGGCCTACTGTACTGTACAATATGTATACTGCTAGTAACCAAAATACTGCACTGTCCTACTATATACTGCTCACAACAATGCAGCACAGATATGGATAGTATACTTGACACAGAGCTGCAAGATACAGCAATGGCCTACTGTACTGTACTATATGTATACTGCTGGTCACCAAAATGCTGCACTGTCCTACTATATACTGTTCACAACAATGCAGCACAGATATGGATATTCTACTTGACACAGAGCTGCAGGATACAGCAATGGCCTACTGTACTGTACTATATGTATACTGTTGGTCACCAAAATGCTGCACTGTCCCACTATATACTGCTCACAACAATGCAGCACAGATATGGATAGTATACTTGACACAGAGCTGCAAGATACAGCAATGGCCTACTGTACTGTACTATATGTATACTGCTGGTCACCAAAATGCTGCACTGTCCTACTAAATACTGCTCACAACAATGCAGCACAGATATGGATATTCTACTTGACACAGAGCTGCAAGATACAGCAATGGCCTACTGTACTGTACTATATGTATACTGCTGGTCACCAAAATGCTGCACTGTCCTACTAAATACTGCTCACAACAATGCAGCACAGATATGGATAGTATAATTGACACAGAGCTGCAAGATACAGCAATGGCCTACTGTACTGTACTATATGTATACTGCTGGTCACCAAAATGCTGCCCTGTCCTACTATATACTGCTCACAACAATGTAGCACAGATAAGGATAGTATACTTGACACAGCTGCAAGATACAGCAATGGCCTACTGTACTGTACTATATGTATACTGCTGGTCACCAAAATGCTGCACTGTCCTACTATATTCTGCTCACAACAATGCAGCACAGATATGGATAGTATACTTGACACAGAGCTGCAAGATACAGCAATGGCCTACTGTACTGTACTATATGTATACTTCTGGTAACCAAAATGCTGCACTGTCCTACTCTATACTGCTCACAATAATGCAGCACAGATATGGATAGTATACTTGACACAGAGCTGCAAGATACAGCAATGGCCTACTGTACTGTACTATATGTATACTGCTGGTCACCAAAATGCTGCACTGTCCTACTATATACTGCTCACAATAATGCAGCACAGATATGGATAGTATACTTGACACAGCTGCAAGATACAGCAATGGCCTACTGTACTGTACTATATGTATACTGCTGGTCACCAAAATTCTGCACTGTCCTACTATATACTGCTCACAACAATGCAGCACAGATATGGATAGTATACTTGACACAGAGCTGCAAGATACAGCAATGGCCTACTGTACTGTACTATATGTATACTGCTGGTCACCAAAATGCTTCACTGTCCTACTATATACTGTTCACAACAATGCAGCACAGATATGGATATTCTACTTGACACAGAGCTGCAAGATACAGCAATGGCGTACTGTACTGTACTATATGTATACTGTTGGTCACCAAAATGCTGCACTGTCCTACTATATACTGCTCACAACAATGCAGCACAGATATGGATAGTATACTTGACACAGAGCTGCAAGATACAGAAATGGCCTACTGTACTATACTATATGTATACTGTTGGTCACCAAAATGCTGCACTGTCCTACTATATACTGCTCACAATAATGCAGCACAGATATGGATAGTATACTTGACACAGAGCTGCAAGATACAGCAATGGCCTACTGTACTGTACTATATGTATACTGCTGGTCACCAAAATGCTGCACTGTCCTACTAAATACTGCTCACAACAATGCAGCACAGATATGGATAGTATACTTGACACAGAGCTGCAAGATACAGCAATGGACTACTGTACTGTACTATATGTATACTGCTGGTCACCAAAATGCTGCACTGTCCTACTGTATACTGCTCACAACAATGCAGCACAGATATGGATAGCATACTTGACACAGAGCTGCAAGGTACAGCAATGGCCTACTGTACTGTGCTATATGTATACTGCTGGTCACCAAAATGCTGCACTGTCCTACTAAATACTGCTCACAACAATGCAGCACAGATATGGATAGTATACTTGACACAGAGCTGCAAGATACAGCAATGGCCTACTGTACTGTACTATATGTATACTGCTGGTCACCAAAATGCTGCACTGTCCTACTAAATACTGCTCACTACAATGCAGCACAGATATGGATAGTATACTTGACACAGAGCTGCAAGATACAGCAATGGACTACTGTACTGTACTGTACTATATGTAAACTGCTGGTCACCAAAATGCTGCACTGTCCTACTGTATACTGCTCACAACAATGCAGCACAGATATGGATAGTATACTTGACACAGATCTGTAAGATACAGCAATGGCCTACTGTACTGTACTATATGTATACTGCTGGTCACCAAAATGCTGCACTGTCCTACTATACACTGCTCACAACAATGCAGCACATATATGGATAGTATACTTGACACAGAGCTGCAAGATACAGCAATGGCCTACTGTACTGTATATGTATACTGCTGGTCACCAAAATGCTGCACTGTCTTACTAAATACTGCTCACAACATTGAAGCACAGATATGGATAGTATACTTGACACAGCTGCAAGATACAGCAATGGCCTACTGTACTGTACTATATGACTGTGAACGGTCAGAAAGGTAGGAGGACAGCCAAGAGAGGGCAGTGTCACGTAGACCAATGGAGTGAAGAATTTGCAGTAGGAGAGGATGGTCCACAGTGTCAAAAACCACTAGTAAAATCGTTGAATGAACTTTAGAGTCTTAAGACCCCAGCATGACCCATGAAAGACAAAGAATGAGCCCACATAAGCAATTTCCTGCGAAGTCAGAGAAGTTGAGTGAATCATCCATTTGAAAAGAATGAGAAAGTGCATCTGCTCTTAGATTTAAGGTTCCTGGGCGGTAAGAGAGTTTGAAGGAGATCCGAGAGAAGAAGAGAGCCCGCCTGGCTTGCTGTGGGTTTAAACCACGAGCTGTCTGAAGGTACAGGAGATTCTTGCTATCCGTGATAACAGAGATAGGATGTTGGACTCCCTCTAATAAATATTGCGACTCTTCAAAAGCTAATTTTATGTCCAACAGTTCTTGTTCACCAATAGGAGAACTTTGCTCTGCTTGGGAGAATCTACGAAAAAAATATGCACAAGGATGACTTTTCTTATCTTCGAAGAGCTGAGAAAGAACTGCCCCAACTCCCACTGAAGAGGCATCTACTTCCACCTCAAAGGGGTGATTGAGATCAGGTTGGCGAAGAATTGGAGCAGACTTGAAGGCCTATTTTAAGAACGTGAAGGCTTTCAGAGCCTCAGGTGGACAAATTGAAGGATTGGCTCCTTTCCTGGTTAGCATGGTAATTGGGGTGATAATAGTGGAGTAGTTCTTGATAAATTTTCTGTAAAAGTTGGCAGTCAAGAAATCGTTGGATCCCTTCTAGAGTGGAAGGAAGAGTCCAATCACGAATCTCTTGGACCTTGATTGAATCCATCTGTAGCTCCTGTCCAGAGATGACGTAACCGAGAAAGGCGATGGAGGGTACCTCAAAGGTGCACTTTTCTAACTTGCAAAAAAGATGATTCTTCCTAAAATGGCCTAAGACCTCTTTGACTTGCCCATGATGGACCTTCAAATCTTTAGAAAAAATGAGAATATCGTCCAAGTATACCACTAGACAACTGTAAAGAAGATCTCCGAATATCTCGTTCACGAAGTTCTGGAAGACCGCCGGGGCGTTGCAGTGACTGAAGGGCATCATTAGATACTCGTAATGCCAATCCTGGGTGTTAAAGGTGGTCTTCCAGTCATCTCCAGAACTATTACATATCAGATTATAAGCCCCTCAAAGGTCCAACTTAGTGAAAACGGTGGCCCCTTTCACTTGATCAAATAACTCAGAAATCAAGGGCAGAGGATATCTGTTCTTCACAGTGATCTCATTCAAACCCCGGTAGTCTATACATGGCCGCAAACCTCCATCCTTCTTTTTCACAAAAAAGAACCCTGCCCCAGCCGGGGAGGTGGAGGGGCGACTAAAACCTTTACTGAGATTCTCCGAAATGCAGTCTGACATGGCCTGGGTCTCTGGAAGGGATAACGGGTATGTTCAACCTCTTGGAGGAGTCTTGCCAGGTATCAAATCAATGGGACAGTCCCAACTACGATGGGGAGGCAAAGTGTCAGCTCCCTGTTTGCTAAAGACATCTTGAAAGTCCTGATAGACTACCGGGAGTTCAGAGGGATTCAAATTACAAAGAGGTTTCACAGATGCCAAGCACTCATGAAAGCAAGATTCACCCCAAGCGAGCACATCCATAGTCTGCCAATCAATGCGGGGAATATGTCATTGTAGCCAAGGCAGGTTAAACAAAATCCCCGATAAGCAGGTAAAATCCCCAATAAGCCAGCGGGACAATTAGCCCTGGTAAATTACCAGGGCTAATAGGATACAGTATCTCCCTCAGTCTCTCTGGCCGACACACTGTTCTTTCCTCATATATTGCTAAAATGGACATAAAAACCTTGATAAAGGCTACACCAGTGTTCACCTCTCCCTCATCTGAGAAAAAGTATTTATCAGAGGGAATGGGAAATCTTTCAAAAATAATACCTGATGGCTAATTCTGAGGTACAACTCTGAGCTAATCATTCAGGTCTTTCTCCATATTATGGTAAGTTTGCTGCTATCAAATATAACTAAATAAATACAAATAATATGGATTTTTCACAGGGACTCCTGTTCAGGCCAATCTATTTTATCACTCCCCATAACTGCCCGTAGCAGACAAACCTATCCTTTCCGGAACTGACGGAACAGTACTGCCTGTATGCTGCCAATATACAGTACCTCTGCCCGAAGCTGGCAGCAAGTGGAGACCCGAAAATTGATTAAAGGGCACTGAGGAGCTTTCTGTCAGAGACCAATGATAGAAAATACAGCACTGGTTTTGACTGTAGCAGGCTTGAAAATACAAAAAAAAAACACCCCAAAAAAACCCAAAGGTTTGTTATCATCATCCTTCAACTCAGGTAGTAGTTGTTGGGAAAAAAATAATCCCTCGGTTTCCGAGGTAAAAATAGACTCTGATCATAATAAACCATTTTCTGTGGTAGGCACATGTTCAAGACTGATGTTGCCACTAAAATAAATAATGAAATTAATCCTCACAGGGATGTCAGCTTAGGCATAGACACAAAGCTCCCTGATATTGCCTGTAACAAAAAAAACATTAGAGACCCATCTCGGAATCTCCTATATAATAGCCCAGATCTGTCACTCTGTGACTGTGTGGATAATGCTGGGCATGGCTAAGAGCTCTCATTGGGTTAGCGGCAGGTCTATCACACCCAGTCCACAGCTGATTGGGCGAGAAACATCCACCCTCACAGGTTACATCCAATGGGAGGCTCTGCCCTTTGGCTGCTGGGTGTTCCCAGAGCAGGATCGACAATGGGCTGATGGAGCTGCAGCTCCAGGTCCACACCCCAAAATAGACCCACTGCATCTGCAGCAACATACCCTCCAACAATTTACACATAAAAATTGGTACAAATTCAAAAAGGGGCGTGGCCATGGTTAAAGTGGCGTGCCCACGCCCCTTTTCCTATACTTTCAATGGAAGTTTGGAGAGCCAAAAATCGGTACAGACCATAAAAAAGAGGTACTGTACCTGCCAAAAAGGTACAGTTGGAGGGTATGCCACTGCACCTGCAGCAAGTCTCTGCTCTGTAGATAGGGGAAAAAAAACCTTTTACTGCATCGTCCTATGTCCTGCTGCCAGTCCGCCTGCCCCCTCCGGCATCAACAATCCCCATTCCCTAGCTGCGGCACAGGTGGAACAAAAGCTGCTGTGGCCACCGGCATAGATGTGTATGAAAGCGGTGCAGCGGAAGCCTTTCATAGCCCTCCCTGCGCTGCATACTCTCTGAGCCCCGGAGCCTCCTCTGCGTGTGATGTCACAGAAGTGCCTCCCCGCCACAGATGCGCCCAGATACCCAGAGACCCTGACTCCGCAACACAGCACCTAGGCTGCCGCCGTGGAAGCCCCGAGATGGCTAATGTAACTGATAGAGTGGATGATATCGAAGAGGGTAATGTCTGGACGCTGAATTAATGTAAAAGGTGACAGTGCTGTGCAGTGCAGTGGGTGTGCAGTGTCAAGGACACTGCACAGCACTCTCACCTTTTACATTCATTCAGCAAGTCAGTCAGTTCTGACAGCCAGTCACTATTGTTAGCGCAGGTGTTCCAATGCGCCGCATTTCAGGGAAGTAGATGCACTAAATAAACCACAGCTCCCAGCAGCCCTTGGCTGGGCATGAGTTAGAGGTCTTGTGGCACAGCATTAGTTGGGAGAAACAGAAGCAGGGCTGGCAGCGGCGTTTAAAGATAGGAGGGAGCTCATGTGCAGACTCCAGGTTGGCCCCCTCCTCTTCAAGGTGCCATAGACTCCGGCATTGTGTCTAAGTCTAGGGTGAGTTTTTTGTTGTGGCTGCAACTAATGCACCGCCCATCGTGGGACTCCGGAAAGGTAAGTATTAAAACAACATGCTTGCAGTGTGTGTAATGTGGGCCCTCCTGAACCCAGGGGCCCCTGTTGCACTGCACACATTGCAGACATGGTAGAACTGCCAATAATGGCTGGTCACCTCGTCGGGAGTGACATTGTGATTTTAGAACTGTCTAACTGAGTTTCAGTGACACAGACACACAGACACAGCACTGTGGTGCTGCAGCCTGCAGGCAACTGCTGAAAATGTATAAATTCTTTCTAAATTCTATAAAAAATATTATATAATCATGCATCTATACTGGTACGTTACTATTAATATTTCTTAGTTTGCTTGTTAATAGGTCTACCATCATCAGCATGCATTATAAGTTATTATACTCTACCATTTTCATAATGTCTACACATGATCAGATTTCCAGTATGGTTTGTTGTCATCACATCCCCTTTGTGTGTAAGGTTCCATTAATGTGCAAAACATGAAACAAATTAGCAGCCTATACTGGTCACCCTAAGCCTCCCATTTTGGACAATCTACAAGCATCCATCAAATAAACATTCTACTGGTTCTCCTAGGAAAGCACATTTGTGCTGTGTATTCTGTAGCTTTCATCAGTCATGGAAGTGTGGACACATGGGGACAGTGGGGGCCATTCCGAGTTGATCGTAGCAGTGATCAGGCACTAGTCCGCCCCACATGTCAGTGCCGCCCCCCCCCCCCCCCCCCTCCGCAGAAAAGCAAAAGCATTGTCTTTTGTATTTGAGGATTAACTCCCGGCCAGCGCAGCCAGCGCAGCTCCTGCGGCTGGCCGGGAGATCCTCTTCGCTGCCCGGGTCGCAGCGGCTGCATGTGATGTCACGCAGCTGCCGCGGCCCACCCCCCCAACGGTCCGGACTGCGCCCCCTTAACGGCGACTTAACGCTGCCATCCATCCCCCTCAACCAGGCAGAGGCGATCGCTAGGCAATGACGGCCTTCGGCCATCTGCCATGTGGCGGCGCACTGTGGTGTTGGTGTATGTGCAGTTCCGACCCGATCGCTGCGATAAACTGCAGCGAGCGATCGGGTCAGAATAACCCCCAGTGTGTATTGCAGGTGGCAATGTTATGTGTGTAAAAATCTATCTATCAATAGATATAGGGGGACATTCAATTACAGGGGAATTAACATCGGGTCCGAAAAACGGCTGTTTTTCAGACTTTTTTCCGATGTTTCACTGATTTTTTTTTACAGGCTATCCAATATGGATTGCCCGTAAAAAAAAGCTTACCTCCTCAAAGCACACAGGTTCAGTGAAACCTGTGTGTTTTTGGAAGAAACAGCCCTGTTTTCGCATGAGGCAGGTGAAACAAAATCCCCAATAAGCGCTGCAACCTGCAGTGTCCCTTGTCCGCCGCACAGTAGCGGCTCTTGCCACGGGCAAACAGACTTTTTGCCTGGGGTGTCGCTATCCCGAGGGAGCCGCTGCCACCCTGGCAGGGGCCGCTACTGGTGCCGTGCGCCTGATGTCATCACGCACTGTACGGCATTGTGGGAGCGATCGTAGACACTAGATGTTATGTCGTCTCTCCCATAGATCCGAGGAGTGGTGCCGGCGGCCGGAGATGGAGGGCAGCAGTAGTCGGGAAGCAGGAGCGGGGCTGGTGAGTTTTTTTTTATTGAGTAAGCGGCACAGCTACAGGGGGCATTATTACTGGGACACAGCTACAGGGGGCATTAATACTGGGGGCACAGCTACAGGGGGCATTAATACTGGGACACAGCTACAGGGGGCATTAATACTGGGGGCACAGCTACAGGGGGCATTATTACTGGGACACAGCTACAGGGGGCATTAATACTGGGGGCACAGCTACAGGGGGCATTAATACTGGGGGCAGAGCTACAGGGGGCATTAATACTGGGGGCAGAGCTACAGGGGGCATTAATACTGGGGGCAGAGCTACAGGGGGCATTAATACTGGGAGCACAGCTACAGGGGGCATTAATACTGGGACACAGCTACAGGGGGCATTAATACTAGGGGCACAGCTACAGGGGGCATTAATACTGGGGGCAGAGCTACAGGGGACATTAATACTGGGAGCACAGCTACAGGGGGCATTAATACTGGGACACAGCTACAGGGGGCATTAATACTGGGGGCACAGCTACAGGGGGCATTATTACTGGAAGCACAGCTACAAGGGGCATTAATACTTGGGGCACAGCTACAGGGGGCATAAATACTGGGGGCACAGTACTGGGGGCAAAACTACTGTTGGCACAGTACTGCGGGAACAGGACTGGGGGCAAAACTACTGGGGGCACAGATACAGGGGCACAGTACTAGGAGCAAAACTACTGGGGGCACAGTACTGGGGGCACAACTACTGCGGCCAAAACTACAGGGGGCACAGCTATAATAATTGTGATCCCCATGAAGCCACACCCCTATTTTTTGCTGCGTGTCAACACTGTTTTACCTGTTGGGGGGGGGGGCAAAGGAAACTTTCGCCCTGGGCACCATAAGGATTAGAACATGCCCTGCCGTCGCAGCACCCCCAGTCACATGGGGAGCCGTCATGTGACTGGGGGGAGCCGGAACTGCAGCGCTGCACCGGGAGCTGTCAGGAGCCAGCACGTGGTGTAGCATTAGGTAACCCCTGATAAGCCGCCATATATATATATATTATATACGTTTTACCGGCGGCGGGATCCCAGCCACCAGTATGTCGGCAGCGGGGAGAGCGCTAGAAATTCCCTTGTGGGTTCACTGCGGGCACAGTGCCTTGCTGCACTTGCCACAGGCAGGGCCAGTGACATGGGGGTCAAAGGGGACACCTGTACCTGGCTCCAAGGATCAGAGGGCCCCAAGCATACACCACTTAGTGCCCAGCAGGAATGTGAGCCGTCTTGTCCAAATAGGGCAGCAAGCTGTAGGCGGTGTGGGCGCACCCTCAGAGTGACAGGAGCCTCTCACACACAGTGACTGTGTGTCGCGAGTGTGCACTCACTCTTCTGAGTCCAGTCTGTTGCAGGCAGTTATGGTACATGGCAGCAGCTCCACTGGCCAGGATTCCCATGCCCTGCTGCGGCCTCATCTGCCTGAGTGTGAGAGCCGCATGGTACCTACTGCGTGGTGTTCGGGTCTGGATACTGGGGAGTGCAGCAGTGCAGGTGAGTCACTCCCCGGGGTAAGAGTCGATTGATGAGAGGATACAGGGCTTGGGATGGGGATGGGGAGCTGGGAATGCAGCATGGAGTCATTGGGGGGGAGACAGACTGGGCTGTGCGGAAGGAAGGAGAGGGAGACACAGACTGTGGTGTGTGTGGAGGAGGATGGAGAGATATACATATTTATATATGTGTATAAATAAATATATATTTATTAACAGTTTGCTTTAAAATATAAAATCTGAGGTGGCCCCAGAGATATAGTTGTACCGGGCCCCGAGATTTCTGTTGCCGGTTTTGGCCACAGGTTATATTCTCCCTCTATGGGTGTCGTGAAAACCTGTGGTGCCAATATTCCAGCTGTGGCATTTCACCGCCTTTCGGTGGCATGTCACTGCCTGTCGGGATTCCGGCGTCAGCATTATGACAACCAGGATCACGACAGGCGGTCTCGTGATTTCCTCCCGAATATATCTCTATAGATATAGTATTTAGATATATATATATATATATATATATAAATTAGTGATGAGCGGGATCGGTTTCTCGGAATCCGAACCCCCCCGAACTTCAGCCTTTTTACACGGATCCGAAGCAGACTCGGATCTTCCCGCCTTGCTCGGCTAACCCGAGCGCGCCCGAACGTCATCATCCCGCTGTCGGATTCTTGCGAGGCTCGGATTCTATCGCGAGACTTGGATTCTATATAAGGAGCCGCGCGTCGCCGCCATTTTCACACGTGCATTGAGATTGATAGGGAGAGGACGTGGCTGGCGTCCTCTCCGTTTATAGAGAAGAGAGTAGAGAGTTAGAGACACTATTTACTAATTTTGGGGAGCATATTAGGACTGGAGTACTACTACTTGCTGATAGTGTGACCAGTGACCATTGACCACCAGTTTAATTAATCCGTTCTCTGCCTGAAAAAAAACGATACACAGTGTGACACAGTCACATACCATATCTGTGCTCAGCCTCAGTGTGCTGCATCATCATATGTAATACTGTATATCTGACTGTGCTGAGTGCTCACTGCTCACACAGCTTAATTGTGGGGGAGACTGGAGAGCAGTTAGAGCAGGAGTACATAAATAATATATTTTAAGTACAGTGCACACTTTTGCTGCCAGAGTGCCACACTGCCAGTGTGACTGACCAGTGACCACACTGACCACCAGTATATTGTGATTGTCTGCTTAGGACGGAGTACTACTTGCTGATAGTGTGACCAGTGACCAGTGACCACCACCAGTTTAATTAATCCGTTCTCTGCCTGAAAAAAAACGATACACAGTGTGACACAGTCACATACCATATCTGTGCTCAGCCCAGTGTGCTGCATCATATGTAATACTGTATATCATTATCTGACTGTGCTGAGTGCTCACTGCTCACACAGCTTAATTGTGGGGGAGACTGGGGAGCAGTTATAGCAGGAGTACATATTTTAAGTACAGTGCACACTTTTGCTGCCAGAGTGCCACTGCCAGTGTGACTGACCAGTGACCACTGACCACCAGTATATTGTGATTGTCTGCTGACCACCAGTATATTGTGATTGTCTGCCTGAAAAAGTTAAACACTCGTCGTGTGGTGTTTTTATAAACGCATTCTGCAGACAGTGTCCAGCAGGTCCGTCATTACATAATATATACCTGTCCGGCTGCAGTACTAGTGTGATATATATATATTTTAATTTTATCTCATTATCATCCAGTCTATATTAGCAGCAGACACAGTACGGTAGTCCACGGCTGTAGCTACCTCTGTGTCGGCAGTCGCTCGTCCATCCATAATTGTATACCACCTACCCGTGGTTTTTTTTTTTTCTATCTTCTTGATACTAGTAGCTTACTTTAGGAGTCTGCAGTGCTGACAGACAGTGTCCAGCAGGTCCGTCATTACATAATATATACCTGTCCGGCTGCAGTACTAGTGTGATATATATATATTTTAATTTTATCTCATTATCATCCAGTCTATATTAGCAGCAGACACAGTACGGTAGTCCACGGCTGTAGCTACCTCTGTGTCGGCAGTCGCTCGTCCATCCATAATTGTATACCACCTACCCGTGGTTTTTTTTTTCTTCTATCTTCTTGATACTAGTAGCTTACTTTAGGAGTCTGCAATGCTGACAGACAGTGTCCAGCAGGTCCGTCATTACATAATATATACCTGTCCGGCTGCAGTACTAGTGTGATATATATATATATATTTTAATTTTATCTCATTATCATCCAGTCTATAATAGCAGCAGACACAGTACGGTAGTCCACGGCTGTAGCTACCTCTGTGTCGGCAGTCGCTCGTCCATCCATAATTGTATACCACCTACCCGTGGTTTTTTTTTTCTATCTTCTTGATACTAGTAGCTTACTTTAGGAGTCTGCAGTGCTGACAGACAGTGTCCAGCAGGTCCGTCATTACATAATATATACCTGTCCGGCTGCAGTACTAGTGTGATATATATATATATTTTAATTTTATCTCATTATCATCCAGTCTATATTAGCAGCAGACACAGTACGGTAGTCCACGGCTGTAGCTACCTCTGTGTCAGCAGTCGCTCGTCCATCCATAATTGTATACCACCTACCCGTGGTTTTTTTTTTTTTCTATCTTCTTGATACTAGTAGCTTACTTTAGGAGTCTGCAGTGCTGACAGACAGTGTCCAGCAGGTCCGTCATTACATAATATATACCTGTCCGGCTGCAGTACTAGTGTGATATATATATATATATATTTTAATTTTATCTCATTATCATCCAGTCTATATTAGCAGCAGACACAGTACGGTAGTCCACGGCTGTAGCTACCTCTGTGTCGGCAGTCGCTCGTCCATCCATAATTGTATACCACCTACCCGTGTGTTTTTTTTTTTTTTCTATCTTCTTGATACTAGTAGCTTACTTTAGGAGTCTGCAGTGCTGACAGACAGTGTCCAGCAGGTCCGTCATTACATAATATATACCTGTCCGGCTGCAGTACTAGTGTGATATATATATATATATTTTAATTTTATCTCATTATCATCCAGTCTATATTAGCAGCAGACACAGTACGGTAGTCCACGGCTGTAGCTACCTCTGTGTCGGCAGTTGCTCGTCATCCATAAGTATACTAGTATCCATCCATCTCCATTGTTTACCTGAGGTGCCTTTTAGTTGTGCCTATTAAAATATGGAGAACAAAAATGTTGAGGTTCCAAAAATAGGGAAAGATCAAGATCCACTTCCACCTCGTGCTGAAGCTGCTGCCACTAGTCATGGCCGAGACGATGAAATTCCATCAACGTCGTCTGCCAAGGCCGATGCCCAATGTCATAGTACAGAGCATGTAAAATCCAAAACACCAAATATCAGTAAAAAAAGGACTCAAAAATCTAAAATAAAATTGTCGGAGAAGCGTAAACTTGCCAATATGCCATTTACCACACGGAGTGGCAAGGAACGGCTGGGGCCCTGGCCTATGTTCATGGCTAGTGGTTCAGCTTCACATGAGGATGGAAGCACTCAGCCTCTCGCTAGAAAAATGAAAAGACTCAAGCTGGCAAAAGCACAGCAAAGAACTGTGCGTTCTTCGAAATCACAAATCCACAAGGAGAGTCCAATTGTGTCGTTTGCGATGCCTGACCTTCCCAACACTGGACGTGAAGAGCATGCGCCTTCCACCATTTGCACGCCCCCTGCAAGTGCTGGAAGGAGCACCCGCAGTCCAGTTCCTGATAGTCAGATTGAAGATGTCAGTGTTGAAGTACACCAGGATGAGGAGGATATGGGTGTTACTGGCGCTGGGGAGGAAATTGACAAGGAGGATTCTGATGGTGAGGTGGTTTGTTTAAGTCAGGCACCCGGGGAGACACCTGTTGTCCGTGGGAGGAATAGGGCCATTGACATGCCTGGTGAAAATACCAAAAAAATCAGCTCTTCGGTGTGGAAGTATTTCAACAGAAATGCGGACAACATTTGTCAAGCCGTGTGTTGCCTTTGTCAAGCTGTAATAAGTAGGGGTAAGGACGTTAACCACCTCGGAACATCCTCCCTTATACGTCACCTGCAGCGCATTCATCATAAGTCAGTGACAAGTTCAAAAACTTTGGGCGACAGCGGAAGCAGTCCACTGACCAGTAAATCCCTTCCTCTTGTAACCAAGTTCACGCAAACCACCCCACCAACTCCCTCAGTGTCAATTTCCTCCTTCCCCAGGAATGCCAATAGTCCTGCAGGCCATGTCACTGGCAATTATGACGAGTCCTCTCCTGCCTGGGATTCCTCCGATGCATCCTTGCGTGTAACGCCTACTGCTGCTGGCGCTGCTGTTGTTGCTGCTGGGAGTCGATTGTCATCCCAGAGGGAAAGTCGTACTCGTAAGACCACTTTTACTACTTCCACCAAGCAATTGACTGTCCAACAGTCCTTTGCGAGGAAGATGAAATATCACAGCAGTCATCCTGCTGCAAAGCGGATAACTGAGGCCTTGGCATCCTGGGCGGTGAGAAACGTGGTTCCGGTATCCATCATTACTGCAGAGGCAACTAGAGACTTGTTGGAGGTACTGTGTCCCCGGTACCAAATACCATCTAGGTTCCATTTCTCTAGGCAGGCGATACCGAAAATGTACACAGATCTCAGAAAAAGACTCACCAGTGTCCTAAAAAATGCAGTTGTACCCAATGTCCACTTAACCACGGACATGTGGACAAGTGGAGCAGGGAAAGCTCAGGACTATATGACTGTGACAGCCCACTGGGTAGATGTATGGACTCCCGCCGCAAGAACAGCAGCAGCGGCACCAGTAGCAGCATCTCGCAAACGCCAACTCTTTCCTAGGCAGGCTACGCTTTGTATCACCGCTTTCCAGAATACGCACACAGCTAAAAACCTCTTACGGCAACTGAGGAAGATCATCGCAGAATGGCTTACCCCAATTGGACTCTCCTGTGGATTTGTGGCATCGGACAATGCCAGCAATATTGTGTGTGCATTAAATATGGGCAAATTCCAGCACGTCCCATGTTTTGCACATACCTTGAATTTGGTGGTGCAGAATTATTTAAAAAACGAGAGGGGCGTGCAAGAGATGCTGTCGGTGGCCAGAAGAATTGCGGGACACTTACGGCGTACAGGCACCACGTACAGAAGACTGGAGCACCACCAAAAACGCCTGACCCTGCCATCATCTGAAGCAAGAAGTGGTAACGAGGTGGAATTCAACCCTCTATATGCTTCAGAGGTTGGAGGAGCAGCAAAAGGCCATTCAAGCCTATACAACTGAGCACGATATAGGAGGTGGAATGCACCTGTCTCAAGCGCAGTGGAGAATGATTTCAACGTTGTGCAAGGTTCTGCAACCTTTTGAACTTGCCACACGTGAAGTCAGTTCAGACACTGCCAGCCTGAGTCAGGTCATTCCCCTCATCAGGCTTTTGCAGAAGAAGCTGGAGACATTGAAGGAGGAGCTAACACAGAGCGATTCCGCTAGGCATGTGGGACTTGTGGATGGAGCCCTTAATTCGCTTAACAAGGATTCACGGGTGGTCAATCTGTTGAAATCAGAGCACTACATTTTGGCCACCGTGCTCGATCCTAGATTTAAAACCTACCTTGGATCTCTCTTTCCGGCAGACACAAGTCTGCTGGGGTTCAAAGAACTGCTAGTGACAAAATTGTCAAGTCAAGCGGAACGCGACCTGTCAACATCTCCTCCTTCACATTCTCCCGCAACTGGGGGTGCGAGGAAAAGGCTCAGAATTCCGAGCCCACCCGCTGGCGGTGATGCAGGGCAGTCTGGAGCGACTGCTGATGCTGACATCTGGTCCGGACTGAAGGACCTGACAACGATTACGGACATGTCGTCTACTGTCACTGCATATGATTCTCTCCCCATTGAAAGAATGGTGGAGGATTATATGAGTGACCGCATCCAAGTAGGCACGTCAGACAGTCCGTACTTATACTGGCAGGAAAAAGAGGCAATTTGGAGGCCCTTGCACAAACTGGCTTTATTCTACCTAAGTTGTCCTCCCACAAGTGTGTACTCCGAAAGAGTGTTTAGTGCCGCCGCTCACCTTGTCAGCAATCGGCGTACAAGGTTACATCCAGAAAATGTGGAGAAGATGATGTTCATTAAAATTAATTATAATCAATTCCTCCGTGGAGACATTGACCAGCAGCAATTGCCTCCACAAAGTAGTACACAGGGAGCTGAGATGGTGGATTCCAGTGGGGACGAATTGATAATCTGAGGAGGAGGATGTACACGGTGATATATCGGAGGATGATGATGAGGTGGACATCTTGCCTCTGTAGAGCCAGTTTGTGCAAGGAGAGATTAATTGCTTCTTTTTTGGTGGGGGTCCAAACCAACCCGTCATTTCAGTCACAGTCGTGTGGCAGACCCTGTCACTGAAATGATGGGTTGGTTAAAGTGTGCATGTCCTATTTATACAACATAAGGGTGGGTGGGAGGGCCCAAGGACAATTCCATCTTGCACCTCTTTTTTCTTTCATTTTTCTTTGCGTCATGTGCTGTTTGGGGAGTATTTTTTTGAAGGGCCATCCTGCATGACACTGCAGTGCCACTCCTAGATGGGCCAGGTGTTTGTGTCGGCCACTTGGGTCGTTGAGCTTAGTCACACAGCTACCTCATTGCGCCTCTTTTTTTCTTTGCGTCATGTGCTGTTTGGGGAGTGTTTTTTGGAAGGGCCATCCTGCGTGACACTGCAGTGCCACTCCTAGATGGGCCAGGTGTTTGTGTCGGCCACTTGGGTCGTTGAGCTTAGTCACACAGCTACCTCATTGCGCCTCTTTTTTTCTTTGCGTCATGTGCTGTTTGGGGAGTGTTTTTTGGAAGGGCCATCCTGCGTGACACTGCAGTGCCACTCCTAGATGGGCCAGGTGTTTGTGTCGGCCACTTGGGTCGCTTAGCTTAGTCATCCAGCGAACTCAGTGCAAATTTTAGGACTAAAAATAATATTGTGAGGTGTGAGGTGTTCAGAATAGACTGAAAATGAGTGGAAATTATGGTTTTTCAGGTTAATAATACTTTGGGATCAAAATGACCCCCAAATTCTATGATTTAAGCTGTTTTTTAGGGTTTTTTGAAAAAAACACCCGAATCCAAAACACACCCGAATCCGACAAAAAAAATTCGGTGAGGTTTTGTCAAAACGCGTTCGAACCCAAAACACGGCCGCGGAACCGAACCCAAAACCAAAACACAAAACCCGAAAAATTTCAAGTGCACATCTCTAATATAAATATAGTTCGTAA
Source organism: Pseudophryne corroboree (assembly GCF_028390025.1). Lineage (NCBI taxonomy): Eukaryota > Metazoa > Chordata > Amphibia > Anura > Myobatrachidae > Pseudophryne > Pseudophryne corroboree. The sequence continues at coordinate 561,093,335 of NC_086445.1, forward strand.
AAAAGATATCCGGCACTCAGGGACTTGTGATGGATACTATTTTGATGTTTTAATACATTCGTTTCATCACAAGTCCCTAAGTGCCGCAGATCTTTTTTACGAATTGTCTGATTCTACACTGAGGGCACTGGGGCAAGTTTGTTATCTAGAGGAGTGCCGAGCTTTTTCCACGTTCTATATATAAATATATGTATAATATTATAGATATATAAATATATTTGTTTACACATAGTCAAAGAGAGACAAGTATGTCTCTAGATAGGCATATCTATATAGATGGGATGGTATCAGGATCCCAGCACTTGGGATGACGGTGGTCAGAATACCGACCATTCATCCCGACACTCAGAATCCTGAGAACTGTTAGGTGAGTATTTGAAACCTACCCCCCCCCCCAATTCTAACTCTCCCTAGTTGCAGCCTGACACTAAACCCCCCCCCCCCCCCCCCCCCAATGTGGTATTTATATGTCATTTACATAAGAAATGTATGAAATAAAGTTGTTGCACTTTCATTTTTGTCTGTTTCATTGTAACCTCTAAGACATCCAGCTAACAATGCAGCTTTTATGGGGCTGTCCCACCATCCTAATAGTGAATACTTTTCTCCCAGCTGCTGGGAGGCATGCCATGCTTCTCATGTACTAGACACGCCTCCAAAGAGGTGTGGCTATGCCACCAGCATGCTGCGGTCACACCCCTTCTAGGAGGGGGGGGGGCAGGAATTTGTAGTACTGGGGCCCAGGATTGGCAGCCCTGGCTATATGTCCTGGGATAGGCAGAGAGGATTGTTAAACTGCAGGCTCCCTGGATACACTTTTTCTCACTCCCTTCTAAAAGTTATCAGCAAGGCTACTTTATTGTGGAGCATGCAGTTACTGTAACTATTTTACAAACTCTAGAATAGCATGATGGCTCGATAGAGCAGGCTTATCAAAACTAGAACCAAAGTATCTTGATTATTCTAGCATACTTCCCAACATCTGGAGGTTGAAGAGCGGGAGTCTCTGCGCGGCATACAGATGGGTCCACCTTTATCTTGGCCTTTAATAGGATTAATTGAGCCAGGTCAGTCAGACTTAATCCCCTGCTGTAATGACTTAATCCCCTGATTTATTGTTCTCTGTATTGTATTGCAGCTGAGAACAATAGATGAAGGGCTTATGTTAATAAACCATGGAGTGCCTATGCGCAGCAGAGAAGCCAAGATGAGCATGGACCCATCTGTAGCCGTGCTGCACCAAAAATGGGGGCATAGCCTAATGGAAAGGGGCGTGGCTCTGCGTGAATGATGCAATCGTGAGCCATGCCTCCCATTACTGTCACAGTGGGTGCATGGCCAGTGCTCTGTGAGCTGCTGGCCATGCTCCCAGTCCCTCTCCCTCACTGGAATAGACGCTGTGTGCATGCGCACAGCGTCTATTCACCACTGCTCTGCTCTGAACTGAGCAAAGCAGTGAGTGCATGAGCCTCCCAACTGCCCCCCCCCCCTCCCCCCACACACACACACACACACACACCACGGGACACTGCAACCTGCGGGAGGGACAGAAGGACAGACCCCAAAAAACCCAAAAAAACGGGACTGTCCCGCAAAAATCGGAACAGTTGAGAGGTATGTTCTAATCTCTCACACTCAGACCTGTTTGGACCAGAGTTTCTGTCAGGAGTAAGGTCTTGTTATATGGTTCACAAGTCCTTTGTGGTGCTGAAGCCTAGAGCTCAAGGTAAACATACTGTATGAAGTCCTTTGTGCATTGTGCTTCCACAGCTAGACTTTAGTAAAGAGAGCTTTCCATAGACAAATGGTTAAAGACAATACAATTTGGTGTCTACTTCCCATTAATTTGATTTCTTATCAAAGGCATATACAGTACACTGTTTGATGTGCAATCCCATCTGAATGACTTCTGACAACCAGTTCTCTGGCTAGAACAAAATAGACATGGAAAACCCATTTTTGCATAGCTGATCAGTCATAACTTCCCTATAAAAAAATAAATAAAACAATTTACATTTGTCATTCAAGCCAGTATTAAGCGGCATATTCAATTGATGTCGGTATTTCAGTATTCAATTTGCGACGATTTGGCTGTTCCCGACAATGCCAATCCAACTTTTTTTAAAGTCAGATTGACATTGTCGGAAATGGGGCTAAAACCTGTCGGATTTGGCCGCAAATCTGACAAAACACGTGGATCCGCGGCTTATTCGCCGATCCACGTGCTTTCCGACAAGTTGATTTTCTGACTTGTCGGATAAACGGGAGAATGATTGAATAGGTTGAATCTGGTTTCAACCTTAAACTCCTGTTTTTCGACAAGTCGGGAAATCCGACTTGAATTGAATACACCCCTAAATGTGCAAAACTGCTTTTCAAAACCCATAAGATTCCATGTGGAGAGTTTGCATGGCATTCCCTTTTTACTAAACCAGAATGGTTTATGTGTTAAAATAGATCTCCATTCCCATAAATCTAAACAACAGTAGATTACACTTTTATTGAAAAAATTATTTTATTCCAGTGTCCTGTCATGTTATTTTGCTACTCAAACACACCTCATATTTTGCCTATTGGAACAATAGCTGCATCTCTCCACCTACATGGAGTCTTGAGAGTGGCATGCATAAACAATTTGCTAAAATCATAAACCAAAAGGACTTAACATTTTCTTTCTTAATAGAATTGACCTTTATCATAAACTGCCAAAATAGGGCTGTCAACAAATCAGCGGCCTCTACAGGCAAGATCCCTTAGGTCGAATCCCGATAAAGCACCCCTTCTTTCCAGTACATGCTTTGAATAATGAAACATGACTCCTCCAAAGAATTGGGGAGCAATAGAGAGTTTGGCACTGACTTTCTTGCCAAAGCCAACAATTTCTTTCGATGATTTAGCGGCACTAACTGGGACAAAGGTAGATATCTTACAGGTTTTCTCTCCTATGCAGGAACTCACAAGCTCTCCTCAGGTTTTCTTTAAAACCTGTCACTGCATGTGTCTCAGCTGGGATAGGATAATTTCTCCCAACATAGGGGTAAATTTACTAAGATGGGAGTTCTATTTAAGATGGGATGTTGCCCATAGCAACTGATCAGATTCCAGGTATTATATTCTAGAAGGTGCTAGATAATTAAAGTAGAATCTGATTGGTTGCTATGGGCAACATCCCATCTTAAATAGAACTCCCATCTTAGTAAATTTACCACGAAGATCTGTACAAGTAGAACTGTCACAGAAAGAAAATAGCCTTTCTAAAAGTACCTTAGAACTGAGAGGTAAGAAAATAACTTCTGAATTCTTTAACCTTCCGAGACACACAATGCTCTAGTTCTGCTCTGGACAATATGACAGCTATGTCCTAGATCAAAAGAATGGGGAAAATCTTTTAATGTTTCTTTGCATGGGAGTTTTGGACACTTTGCAGGAAATTGTTATGCACACCAGTGCCTGCAGGAATGTACTGGTGTCTGAACGGAGAGGGATGCAAAACAAATGAACTCACAGACAGACTGGAGAATATGACATTACGTACACAGAAGGTGATAGGGTAACAAAATCAACACAAAGTGAACAGAGAAGCCCAGAGGCTAAGAAACTGGGTGTCTCCCTAGTATTAGGAATGCTCAGATGGAAAGAAGCGAGATGTTGTGTTTTAATACGTAGAGAACCCGAAATGCCGTTGCTAAGGGCAACAGCAAAACCCTAAAGGGTTACCAACGGGTGTGGCAGTAAACTCCTTGGTCAGAGATGGAATAATAGACACAAGGAGAGTCTCCACAATCCTAGTCCTCACTTGCAGTGCACTGGTTCAGCTTACTGCCACTAAACTGACACCTGAACACCTTGCACAGTGAGAAAGGATTTTGGCAGGCAAGTCTGAGAATACAGCCGCAAACTTGCTAAGTTCACAGAGTAGCAAAAGAACCCCAGCAAGTTAAACGACTGACTCCAGTCTTACTGCTAGGTCTGGATTGGCAGAGTGTAGTACCAAATCCCAAGGCCTATTTGCAGTAAGCAACAAACAAATACAAAGCTATACAGTACTGGCTAACTTTCAGGAACTGACTAACCAACAAAGATTCAGCAGCATCTGCTTAACCTGAGAAGAGGGTTTATATAGCAGGTGCTGTCCACGCCCCACTTAGACCTCACAGACTGTGAGCACAAAAACCAGCACCGGATCCCCTGCCGTGCACAAAGCCTGTAACCACTGCACAGCAAAAGACCCGAACCGGAGTATCAGCTGCGCTCAGGTTACTCCGCTAGCACTTGTCTCCCGGTTGCCATGACGATGTGGCAGCACAGGGCAGGAGACCGTAACAGTACCCCCCCTCTGACGAGGGGTCAAAGAACCCCTACCACCGGGTTTATCGGGGAACTGCGAGAAGAAAGAGCGTATCAGTCTGGGGGCATGAAGATCACAACTGCGCACCCACGACCGCTCCTCCGGGCCATACCCCTTCCAGTGCACCAAAAATGACAGCCGACCCCGAACCATCTTGGAGTCAAGAATCCTTTCAACAACAAACTCCCTCTGGCCACGTATCAGAAGAGGAGAAGGTCTTCCACTGGAAGAAGGATTACTAATCGCCCGTTTTAAAAGGGAACAATGAAATGTTTTATTGATACCCAAAGAACGGGGCAGATCTAACTGAAATGCCACCGGATTGATAACCCTAGTGATCTTATAAGGGCCGATGAACCGGGGGCCTAACTTATGAGATGGCTGTCTCAACTTCAAATTCTTGGTAGACAACCAGACGAAGTCTCCTAATTTGAAGCTGCAGGGTCATTTCCACTTATCAAATACCCTTTTGGTCACTAATGACACAGACACAAGGGCTTTCTTCACTTTCCTCCAAATACCCCTAAGGACCGAAACCACAGAGGAACCACCAGGCGTGGAGTCCAGGGGGTCAAAAGAATTGGCCTTAGCATGATGACCATACACACAAAGGAAGGGAGAGATCCGTGTAGCAGAGTGAGCCGCGTTGTTATAGGCAAACTCCGCCATGGACAGATGAGCAACCCAGTCAGTCTGACACTTGGAGACATAACACCTGAGGAACTGCTCCAAGGACTGGTTCACCCTTTCAGTCTGCCCATTAGACTGCGGATGGTAGCCTGACGACAAGCTGACAGAAATCTGGAGATCGGAACAAAATGCCCTCCAGAATTTGGCCACAAACTGGGATCCGCGGTCAGAGACCACATCAAGTGGCAACCCGTGGAGGCGCACAACATGCAGCATAAATAATTCAGACAGGCGTCTGGCCGATGGCAGCCCAACCAGTGAAACGAAGTGCGCCATCTTCGAAAACCTGTCAACGACAACCCAGATGGCTTTCATCCCCGAGGATTTGGGCAAGTCCACCACAAAATCCATTGAAATGTGGGTCCATGGCTTAGATGGAATAGAGAGTGGATGTAATGGGCCAACAGGAACCCCTCTAGGAGTCTTATTTCGGGCACAGATGTCACATGCCCAAACCCACTGATCCACATCCTTAGCCAGCGAGGGCCACCACACCGCTCTAGATAGCAACTCCCGAGTTCTGGCAATACCCGGGTGACCTGCCGACTTCTTGGCATGGAATTCCAGGAACACTCACTGTCTTAACCTAGGAGGCACAAACAGAAGACCTACCGGAAGGTCTGGAGGAGCCTGCTCCTGTGCTCTAAGGACTAATGACAAGAGGTCCTGGATAATGCCCACTTTAATACATGATGGGGACACAATGGGCAATGGCTCCTCGGTGGTCTCCTGGATTGGAGCAAAACTCCGCGAGAGCGCATCAGCCTTGATGTTTTTTGACCCAGGGCGATATGTTATCAAAAAATTAAAGCGAGCAAAAAACAAAGCCCATCGTGCCTGCCTGGCATTGAGACGCTTCGCTGACTCTAAATATGCCAAATTCTTATGGTCGGTGAGAATTGAGACCACAAACTTAGCCCCCTCAAGCCAGTGTCTCCACTCCTCGAGTGCATCCTTAATAGCCAACAATTCCCGGTTACCCACGTCATAATTCATCTCGGCAGGCGAAAATTTACGGGAAAAGTAAGCACAGGGATGAAGGCGATTATCAGACACTCCCATCTGAGAGAGCACTGCCCCAATACCCATCTCAGAGGCATCCACCTCCACCACAAAAGGACGCTCTGGATCTGGGTGTCGCAGCACCTTGGCCGAGACAAATGCCCTTTTGAGACGGGCAAAAGCCGCTTTGGCCTCACAAGACCATTGAGCAACATCCGCCCCTTTCTTAGTGAGTGCCACCAAGGGCGCCACTATAGACGAAAATCCACCGATAAATCGTCTATAAAAATTTGCAAAGCCCAGGAAACGCTGAAGCGCCTTCAAACTAGTGGGCTGCACCCAATCCAGGACTGCCTGTACCTTGGAACCCTCCATTTGGAAACCTTCTGGGGAGATAATATATCCTAGAAATGCGATTTGCTGAACTTCAAATTCGCACTTCTCCAGCTTCGCCCCAAGCCGGTGGTCTCTGAGTTTCTGGAGGACTAAGCGTACATGCTTCCGATGTTCCTCCAGGGAATGGGAGAAGATTAGGATGTCATCTAAGTATACAACTAAGAATCTATCCAAATATTCCCTGAGCACATCGTTCATGAAATCCTGGAAGACTGCTGGGGCATTACAGAGCCCAAAAGGCATCACCAAATATTCATAATGCCCTGAGTGGGTATTAAAGGCAGTCTTCCATTCATCCCCCTCTCTTATTCGGATTAGATTGTACGCACCGCGTAGGTCAATCTTAGAAAAAATGGTGGCAGTACGAAGCTGGTCAAACAAGACCGAAATGAGAGGCAGTGGGTATGAGTTTTTAATCGTGATACGGTTCAATTCCCTGAAGTCGATGCAGGGTCGCAACGAACCGTCCTTTTTACCCACGAAGAAGAAGCCCGACCCAACTGGAGACTGTGAGGGTCTGATAAATCCCTTAGCCAAGTTCTCCTGAATGTACTCTGCCATAGCCTGAGTCTCAGGACGTGACAGGGAGTATAACCTGCTCTTGGGAAGCTTAGCATTCGGCAACAAATCAATGGCACAGTAATAGGGGCGATGGGGAGGTAGTACCTCTGCAACTTTTTTGGAGAACACGTCCGCAAAATCTGCATAACATCCTGGCAATCCTGGCAAACTTAGCTGCGAAAGCCTGACCGGAAGGCTCAAGCAACTCCTGAAACAATCAGTACCCCAACTAAGAATCTCCCCAGAGACCCAGTCAAATTGAGGATTGTGGGCCCTTAAAAAGGGTAACCCCAACACCAATGGGGCAAAAGTACAGACAGTCACATAAAAGGACAATTTTTCAGAGTGTGTGGCTCCAATAAACAAAGAAATCTGGCTAGTGCAAGAGGTAATTTTACCCTGGGATAATGGTTCCCCGTTTAACCCACAGATCTCAATTTCCGATGCCAAGGGTACTAAGGGAACAGAGTGTTTCAGGGCGAATTGGCGGTCCATAAAAACCCCGTCGGCCCCACTGTCCACAAAGGCCTCAGTCTTGACAGTTTGACCGAGGATCTTCAAGGTCACCGGAATGATAAAAGTCTTCTTGGGAAATTCTGACTTCTGGCCTGACAGGATATTTCTCATCACCCTCAGGCCCTGAAGTTTTCTGGCTTTTCTGGGCATGATACTACCACATGACCTTTATTCCCACAGTACAAACACAACCCCTGCTGTCTCCTCCGCGTCTTCTCACGCGAGGAGAGGCGGGTAGCCCCAATCTGCATAGGCTCCTCGGAAAATTCCTCAGAGTCTGAGGTTCCCTTGGGAAAGAAGGAAACCTCGGTCTCCCTTTCAAGCCTACGCTCTCTCAGCCGTCTATCCACCCGGATGGATAACTGCATGAGCTGATCCAAGCTATCAGGCAAGGGATATTGTACCAGTTGGTCTTTTATCTGGTTAGAAAGACCTCTTCGGTACTGGTGTCTCAGGGCTGGGTCATTCCACTGGGTATCATGGGCCAACCTCCGAAACTCTGTACAGTAAACCTCAACTGGCCTTCGCCCTTGCTTAAGGATCGAAATCTGAGCCTCGGCTGAGGCCGTCTTGTCAGGGTCATCATACAACATGCCCAGTGCCGTAAAAAAAGCATCAACACTTTTAAGCGACGGACAGTCAGGTGCAACCCATATGCCCAGACCTGTGGGTCTCCTTGTAGCAAGGAAATCACTATGCCCACCCGCTGAATCTCCGACCCAGAAGACTGAGGCCTAAGCTGGAAATATAGCTTTCAGCTCTCCTTGAAACAGAAGAACTGCGAGCGATCTCCAGAAAAACGATCCGGGAGATTTACTTTCGGCTCCTTAACCCCTGAAGGTGCTGCTGCTGCGGGAGCTCCGCCAGCGGCCTGGGAGGTGTGCATTTTAATGGACAAATCATTAAATTGTCGAGTCAAGACCTGCACCAGATCGACCACCTGTTGCAAAGTATTTTGAGGGGTATGCTCCATATTCCCACAAAATTTCAACAGGAGTATTGGGCTGCTGAATATGTTATGCACACCAGTGCCTGCAGGAATGTACTGGTGTCTGAACGGAGAGGGATGCAAAACAAATGAACTCACAGACAGACTGGGGAATATGACATTACGTACACAGAAGGTGATAGGGTAACAAAATCAACACAAAGTGAACAGAGAAGCCCAGAGGCTAAGAAACTGGGTGTCTCCCTAGTATTAGGAATGCTCAGATGGAAAGAAGCGAGATGTTGTGTTTTAATACGTAGAGAACCCGAAATGCCGTTGCTAAGGGCAACAGCAAAACCCTAAAGGGTTACCAACGGGTGTGGCAGTAAACTCCTTGGTCAGAGATGGAATAATAGACACAAGGAGAGTCTCCACAATCCTAGTCCTCACTTGCAGTGCACTGGTTCAGCTTACTGCCACTAAACTGACACCTGAACACCTTGCACAGTGAGAAAGGATTTTGGCAGGCAAGTCTGAGAATACAGCCGCAAACTTGCTAAGTTCACAGAGTAGCAAAAGAAACGACTGACTCCAGTCTTACTGCTAGGTCTGGATTGGCAGAGTGTAGTACCAAATCCCAAGGCCTATTTGCAGTAAGCAACAAACAAATACAAAGCTACACAGTACTGGCTAACTTTCAGGAACTGACTAACCAACAAAGATTCAGCAGCATCTGCTTAACCTGAGAAGAGGGTTTATATAGCAGGTGCTGTCCACGCCCCACTTAGACCTCACAGACTGTGAGCACAAAAACCAGCACCGGATCCCCTGCCGTGCACAAAGCCTGTAACCACTGCACAGCAAAAGACCCGAACCGGAGTATCAGCTGCGCTCAGGTTACTCCGCTAGCACTTGTCTCCCGGTTGCCATGACGACGTGGCAGCACTGGGCAGGAGACCCTAACAGAAATTATGTAAAGAAACATAATTCTAAAAGCATTAAACCTGCCTGAAAATATTGTCTAACTTGCAGATTCCCTTTCCACTCTTTGACTACCTTCACTTCCTTATTATATTACGTCTGTTTCTAAGACACTGGCTTCCCAGCATTTGCAATAAGAGGCGTTGAGCTTACCATATTAATTTTCTCATACCCATAGCTCAACACCGAAAAGTGTACCAAATAATTCTCAATGCTCATACCTAAATATCTCTTATGTGAAATTTTTAGTACAATTAGACAAAGTAAAGATGATAATGAACCAGTTACATTGTCTCCTGTTTATCTACTTACCTTGCGCTTACCCCACTAATTAGAATATACGGAAATTACTAAGTGTAAAAAAACTTTCTGTACAGCTAAATCCTCCACCCATACATGATACATTGTTACATGATAGCCTCTCTTTACTGGGTGACACTGCTTCTAAACCTGCTTTAAAGTCTTGCCTCATTAAACTATTATTCACGCTTCAAGCTGATCATCTGCATTTGCATTGCTAAAATACTAAGTAGACTGGTGATCAGGAGGTTTACCTCCTATACCCTCCAATTACAGTAGTATGAAGGGAAATTTACTTCACACATTGATATAACCTCAACTTCAATGGATATGACTCTGAGTGCAGGTTTGACACTACTCGAAGACCACTTTTGAGAGGAGTTACCAAAATGAAGGCACCTCAGAAGGTCTTCCCTTACAAATAATTATACACAAGGCTCATTTGTCATATGCATAACATTATTGGAGACTTATGATGAAGAAAAGATTAGGTCTCTCAGAACAACCAACAGGTGTGTGGTAGTCTGCCCACCAGCTGTTGCTAGGTGGCAATCCTACCGATGAACAAACAGTAGTTTGCAGAAATCTATGACCTGCAAACTTTCTTTGTTCTAGGGCAGGGGTGGGGAACCTTTTTTCTACCATACAAAAATGATCAACTTAAAAATGAGCCTGCCCCCAATAGATATGCCCCCAGTAGTTATGCCCCAGTAGATATGCCCCCAGTCAGGTGTTATGCCCCTGTAGATATGCCCCCAGTAAGTATGCCCCCAGTCACTTGTTATGCCCCATTAGATATGCCCCGTCACTTGTTATGCCCCATTAGATATGCCACCAGTCAGTTGTTATGCACCATTAGATATGCCCCCTAGTAGCAATGCTTACACACACACATTAAAAGAAAAAAAGACACAATACTCACCAGCCCCGCTCCTGCACCATTGCCCTCCGCCTGGCCGCTCGCTCCTCAGAACTATGGGAGAGAAGTCATGACATCTCTCCCATAACACAGCACAGCAGCACACACACACTACCAGAGCCGGAGCTCAGGAGTGAGCTCCTGCCTCCGGTTGCTACTGAGGGTAAGAAGCCAGGCGCCCACTAGTGACAAAATCTCAGCGGGCGCCCGGCTAGGTGAGCCTGGCCGGGCCGGATCAAGTGGCTCTGTGGGCCTTATACAGCCTGAGGTTCCCCACCCCTGTTCTAGGGAAAAGGATTGCCACCTAGCAACAGCACCCATCCCACCCTCCCGGAAAAAAAAATAAAAAAAAAATTGCAAACTGTTGCTCTCTGTTGGTTATTCTTCCAAACATTAGCCTATTATATTTAATAACAGAGTCTGGCTACAGAGGACTCTAGAAATTGAGGAGCCTCGATTTTCTCTGTTCATTTATTTGCAAAACAAAGGTTTCTTTACAATATTGTTTCGTCATCCATTACTGGAAAACAAGACAAATATAGCTAAAAATGTCAGTTCAGACATAGACTTCATTCTCTAGTTGTGTACACTTATTGTTATTCCAACTGCAATTGTGTAAAATGATAAGACAGATGTTCTAACTTCCATTTCTTGTTTTGCATATATACTGTATATATATATATATATATATATATATATATATATATATAATACAGTGCAGATATATATAACCAGGGTTAAAATAATGTATATATTACATATATGGTATTTCTTCTCTGGGTTTGCCTTTCACAAGCTTTACTAGTACTGTTTGCCTAAATAAACTTTTCAGTTGGTTCAGATATCACTGTGTGGGTATTATTCTGCTTCTTTTCCAGCACATACAGTATTCACCCTGAGGTGTTCTAGTTATCAGGCTTGCTACCAGTAAGCTTCCAAAAATCTGATTCAGAAAGCATTAGCCCTGCCCAGCTGCTAGTTTGCATGTGACCTGTGCACAACCTACCCTGCTGGGCAGGTGCAACTTCACTGTTAGTGTCGGCAGGTTAGTGATGTCAAATTTTCACTTCCTGCAAATATTTGCATAATGCTCCACTTCCTGCTTCACTTCACTTCCTCCACTTACTGTTTCAGACTGGCTCTGAATAAGGCAGTTAGCACAAAGTTGAAAACAGTTAAAAGTAAAAAACTAGCCCTTTATGTTATTGGGTGGGGTGCATAAAGAAAATGGGATGCATCCTACCACTCATCCCATGCATTTCTGTGTTTATTACTGCTGTATTCATTAAGATTTTAGCAAAGGACAGCTCTCCTGGTGAGAGCTGTCCTTTGTGGTGTGTCATAAACCCGGGAGTCTGTCTGCACGTGTCGACTGCCGTCCCAGTGCCGCAGGAGGTATTGGAGTGATCCAATTTGATCCCTCTCAGAAAGAAACATGGAAAGATGGCTTCTATTGGGCAATGCCATCCAAAGATGGCATTACCCACTGGTTCCAAGCTCCATAATGTATCGCATGCCGAAGCTTGGCACATATGCGAAAAGCGTCCAAATCTCCGAAAAAACTGCATTTTCAGAGGGTTGACAACAAAATAGTATTTGATGCATCCCACCTATTACGAAAAGACAATTCACCATAAGATTTTATCCTAATTATTTCCTGGAACATTTTTCTTTAACATGCAAAATCACAATTGTAATAGTTAATACTGACTGACAAAATAAAAAAAATTGCAATACCCACTAGTTAAGATTGTAAATTAGTTGTGAATTTTAATTTTCTGGTAAAACTAGTTATACTGGTTATTTTTGCAAGTTTCACTCTGGCCATGTGACTTAATTGAGGTTAAAGTTGTCAACTGTATCCAAGATCAAGACTGGAGGGTCTGATTTAAACTAAAGATTGCTTCTTGTGAGTTCAGTGCCCAGACACTTCTTCCCGCAGCCACTAAGCACTAGATTGAAAGCTTTGTTGGGCAAGAAAACTCTGAACATAGAAAATAATGTGTACAATGCCATTTAAAACCTTGTTTGTTCTTCAACATACAAGGAAATAATGCAAATAAAATAAAACTTAACACAAAATGTTATGATGTCGTCATGGAAATATAGAAACATAGAAACATATAATTTGTCGGCAGATAAGAACCACTTAGCCCATCTAGTCTGCCCCCTTTTTTTTTACATTATTTTTTATCTCTAACCTTATTTGATCCTTATTTCTTTGTAATGATATCCTTATGTCTATCCCATGCATGTTTCAATTGCTCTACTGTCTTATCCTCTACCACCTCTGATGGGAGGCTGTTCCACTTGTCCACTACCCTTTCTGTGAATTTTTCCGCAAATTTCCCCTGAACCTCCCCCCTCCAGTCTCAGTGCATGTCCTCATGTCCTATTGCTTCTCTTCATTTGGAAGAGAGTCCAAAGAAGCTTTATAGATTTGTGTTCATGTTAAAAATATTAACTATTTCTTTGCCTTTGCACCAAATGTATAGATCCTGTAGGGTACAATTGGTGTAGTGCAGAGATGGGGAAACTTCGGCCCCTCAGCTGTTGTTGTACGACACATACCAGCATGCCTTGCTACAGTTTTGCTATTTGGCCATGCTAAAGCTGTTGCAGGGCATGCTGGGATGTGTAGTTCAACAACAGCTGGAGGGCCGAAGGTTCCCCATCCCTGGTGTAGTGAGTAAATGCAAACTAGGGTCATTGTCCACCACCATTTTCTGACAGTCTGATAAAACAGTTTAAGACAAGCTCACCCTTTCACCTCATTAGCCAACGCCCAAACCTCTAATCTGTCTTTTACAGCATTGTATAAAAATCTATATAATATATTGCCTACTATTAGATATACCATTTACAGTATGTCGCAAATTTATATAACAATATGTGTCCAATACGTATTTCAGCTGTATGTATAACTAGATGTATCTGGACACTATATAGAATTCAATAAAGTAACATTAAAAAGTATTATTTTCAAATAATGACACTGAGAATGACACAGCTCAAAAGTGCAAATCTACGCTAAAGCCAGAGCAACCTAATATCTGCTCTAATTGTCAAGGGCTCATGCAAACTAAGCTTAACAAGGGAAGCAGTCAGCTTCCCGATGAACGGGATCCCGGCGATCGATATACAGCGATGCGCTCGAATGATTAGGGTTGCCCCCTGCCTATGCAGCCTAGCTGCGAAGGCAGTCAAAGGGCAACCATCTTTTGTGTTGCAGCGGCTGCATGTGACGTCATGCAGCCTCGCGGCCCGCCCCACAAATGGTCCGGACTGCACCCCCCAAATGGTGCTTTGACGCCCACAAACGTGAGGGGTCAACGCCCCATCACCCACCCTGCAGGCTCTTATACTGCGATCGTGTGCACTGCTGTGCACGCATGTGCAAAAGTGTGGAAATCGTCAAATAGCGATTTCCTTACTTCTGAGGCTGATGCTGAATCAGTCCCTTAGAGTCTGATTCTAAATCAGACACAAGCTCAAAAGTGGAGCATTATGCAAATATTTGCAAACTGCATATGTGACATAAAAAAATCAATTGCAGACTGTGCATGCCTACACTCCATGGAGAAGGAAATGAGAGCAGCTGGTTAGCTTTGTGCACGGCTGGATCTCTCCATCGGTGAAATAGGCGTGACTACTGTATGGCTAACTTGCAGCTTGCAAACGTGCAGAAAAGATCTCGCCTCATGGGAGGTGTCATGGGAATGTCTTGGCTGTTTAGCCAGACATGCTACAGTAGTTTGAGGCATGCCTACAGAGAAGGGACGCTTGTTTCTATTGAATCTTTGGCCTGTAGCTTGAGGCTGGTGTACGTGCCTATACAGTAGTAATGCTAGCAGCTACAGAAGGAAAAATGCATGAAGCAAAATGGATACTCAAATTAATGTTACGCAGTAAATCTGGCTGCAATAGCTGTCCACACCTGCGAACGACTTATGTCCCGAATCAGAACTAGGCTCTTGTAAGATTTCCCATATAACATTCCTTTATACTGTACAAAGCATTAAGAATTTAGGATGTTACACACATTAATAATAATAATAATAATAATAATAACTATTTTATTTGTATAGCGCTTTTCTCCAGCAGGACACAAAGTCACTTTACAGACATAAAAAATAGAAGATAGTAAACAGAATCTAGTATTACAGAAAGTAGAAAACCACACAGAAATTAAAAAACAAAACAAAACTAGAGAGCACAATAAGCATAATGCAGGATTGGTGCAGTCATTTTTGGAAATAAATTCCATCTATGAATGGTACCAGGGCAGGCAGCCATCTTGGATGCACTACGTAGGATAACTTGGTTGGGAGGTCACACCTAGAGGAGATGACACAATATGGGGTGGTTGCAATGACCTAACGCTAGGAATAGACTCCTAACATAACTTTCAGAACCATGTATTTGTCATTCATCAATGAGCGTAATAGGCGGGGCAGCCATGTTATGCACACTACAATGGTTACACTTTGTGAGATAAGCTGTACACGGAACCAAGGCATATATGAAAGAAAATGTAAACAATTGTGATATCCTATACAATCTATAGTGAAAATAATCTAAATATAAAAGTAAATAATAAGATTTTACTCACCGGTAAATCTATTTCTCGTAGTCCTTAGTGGATGCTGGGAACTCCGTAAGGACCATGGGGAATAGGCGGGCTCCGCAGGAGACAGGGCACTCTAAGAAAGAATTAGGACTACTGGTGTGCACTGGCTCCTCCCTCTATGCCCCTCCTCCAGACCTCAGTTAAGGAAACTGTGCCCGGAAGAGCTGACATTACAAGGAAAGGATTTTGGAATCCAGGGTAAGACTCATACCAGCCACACCAATCACACCGTATAACTTGTGATAACATACCCAGTCAACAGTATGAACAACAACAGAGCATCAAACAAACGGATGCCAACATAACATAACCCTTAAATAAGCAATGACTATATACAAATATTGCAGAAGAAGTCCGCACTTGGGACGGGCGCCCAGCATCCACTACGGACTACGAGAAATAGATTTACCGGTGAGTAAAATCTTATTTTCTCTAACGTTCTAGGGGATGCTGGGGACTCCGTAAGGACCATGGGGATTATACCAAAGCTCCCAAACGGGCGGGAGAGTGCGGATGACTCTGCAGCACCGAATGGGCAAACACAAGGTCCTCCTCAGCCAGGGTATCAAACTTGTAAAATTTTGCAAAAGTGTTTGAACCCGACCAAGTAGCTGCTCAGCAAAGCTGTAATGCCGAGACCCCTCGGGCAGCCGCCCAAGAAGAGCCCACCTTCCTTGTGGAATGGGCTTTCACTGATTTTGGATGCGGTAATCCAGCCGCAGAATGAGCTTGCTGAATCGTGTTACAGATCCAGCGAGCAATAGTTTGCTTTGAAGCAGGAGCACCCAGCTTGTTGGATGCATACAGGATAAACAGCGAGTCAGTTTTCCTGACTCCAGCCATTCTGGTTACATAAATCTTCAAAGCCCGGACTACATCTAGCAACTTGGAATCCTCCAAGTCACGAGTAGCCGCAGGCACCACAATAGGTTGGTTCAAATGAAAAGATGACACCACCTTCGGCAGAAATTGCGGACGAGTCCATAATTCTGCCTTGTCCATATGGAAAACCAGATAGGGGCTTTTACATGACAAAGCCGCCCAATTCTGACACACGCCTAGCCGAAGCTAAGGCCAATAGCATGACTACTTTCCACGTGAGATACTTTAGCTCCACGGTCTTAAGTGGCTCAAACCAGTGAGATTTCAGGAAACTCAACACCACGTTAAGATCCCAAGGTGCCACTGGTGGCACAAAAGGGGGCTGAATATGCAGCACTCCCTTTACAAATGTCTGAACCTCAGGAAGTGAAGCCAGTTCCTTTTGAAAGAAAATGGATAGAGCCGAAATCTGGACCTTTATGGACCCTAATTTTAAGCCCATAGTCACTCCTGACTGTAGGAAGTGCAGGAACCGGCCCAGCTGGAATTCCTCTGTAGGGGCCTTCCTGGCCTCACACCAAGCAACATATTTTTGCCATATACGGTGATAATGTTTTGCTGTCACGTCCTTCCTAGCCTTTATCAGCGTAGGAATAACTTCATCCGGAATGCCTTTTTCCGCTAGGATCCGGCGTTCAACCGCCATGCCGTCAAACGCACCCGCGGTAAGTCTTGGAACAGACAGGGCCCTTGTTGCAACAGATCCTGTCTGAGCGGCAGAGGCCATGGGTCCTCTGTGAGCATTTCTTGCAGTTCCGGGTACCAAGTCCTTCTTGGCCAATCCGGAACAATGAGTATTGTTCTCACTCCTCTTTTTCTTACGATTCTCAGCACCTTGGGGATGAGAGGAAGAGGAGGGAACACATAGACCAACTGGAACACCTACGGTGTCACTAGTGCGTCCACAGCTATCGCCTGAGGGTCTCTTGACCTGGCGCAATACCTTTGTAGCTTTTTGTTGAGGCGGGATGCCATCATGTCCACCTGTGGCAGTTCCCATCGATTTGTAATCTGTGTGAAGACTTCTTGATGAAGTCCCCACTCTCCCGGGTGGAGGTCGTGCCTGCTGAGGAAGTCTGCTTTCCAGTTGTCCACACCCGGAATGAACACTGCTGACAGTGCTTGCACGTGATTCTCTGCCCAACAAAGAATTCTGGTGGCTTCCGCCATCGCCACCCTGCTTCTTGTGCCGCCCTGGTGGTTCACATGAGCCACTGCGGTGATGTTGTCTGACTGAATCAGCACCGGTTGGTTGCGAAGCAGAGGCTCCGCTTGACTCAGGGCGTTGTATATGGCCCTTAGTTCCAGGATATTGATGTGCAGACAAGTCTCCTGACTTGACCACAGCCCTTGGAAGTTTCTTCCCTGAATGACTGCCCCCCATCCTCGGAGGCTTGCATCCGTGGTCACCAGGACCCAGTCCTGTATGCCGAACCTGCGGCCCTCGAGAAGGTGAGCACTTTGCAGCCACCACAGAAGAGACACCCTGGCCCTGGTGGATAGGGTGATCAGCCGATGCATCTGAAGATGCGATCCGGGCCACTTGTCCAACAGGTCCCACTGAAAGTTCCTCGCATGGAACCTGCCGAAGGGAATGGCTTCGTATGACTCCACCATCTTTCCCAGGACTCGCGTGCATTGATGCACCGACACCTGTTTTGGTTTTAAGAGGTCTCTGACCAGAGTAACGAGCTCCTGAGCCTTCTCCGCCGGGAGAAACACCTTCTTCTGGTCCGTGTCCAGAATCATGCCCAGAAAGGGCAGACACGTCGTAGGAATCAGCTGCGACTTTGGAATATTCAGAATCCAGCCGTGCTGTTGCAACACTTCCTGAGAGTGTGCTACGCTGATCTGTAACTGCTCTCTGGACCTCGCCTTTATGAGGAGATCGTCCAAGTATGGGATAATTGTGACTCCTTGCTTTCGTAGGAGCACCATCATTTCCGCCATTACCTTGGTAAATATTCTCGGTGCCGTGGACAGACCAAACGGCAACGTCTGGAATTGGTAATGGCAGTCCTGTACCACAAATCTGAGGTACTCCTGATGAGGCGGATAAATGGGGACATGCAGGTAAGCATCCTTTATGTCCAGAGACACCATAAAATCCCCCTCTTCCAGGCTTGCAATTACCGCTCTGAGCGATTCCATCTTGAACTTGAACCTTTTTAGGTAAATGTTCAGGGATTTTAAATTCAATATGGGTCTGACCGAACCGTCCGGTTTCGGTACCACAAACATTGTGGAATAGTAACCCCTTCCCTGTTGAAGGAGGGGAACCTTTACCACCACCTGCTGGAGATATAATTTGTGAATCGCCGCTAACACTACCTCCCTTTCTATGGGGGAAGCTGGCAGGGCCGATTTGAGGAAGCGGTGAGGGGGCATCACTTCGAATTCCAGCTTGTATCCCTGAGACACAATCTGTATAGCCCAGGGATCCACCCGTGAGCAAACCCACTGGTGGCTGAAATTACGGAGACGCGCCCCCACCGCTCCCGGCTCCACCTGTGGAGCCCCAGCGTCATGCGGTGGATTTAATGGAAGCCGGTGAGGACTTCTGTTCCTGGGAACTAGCTGTATTGTGCAGCTTCATTCCTCTACCCCTGCCTCTGGCAAGAAAGGACGCACCTCTGACTTTCTTGCCTTTTTGTGATCGAAAGGACTGCATTTGGTAATACGGTGCTTTCTTAGGCTGTGAGGGAATATATGGCAAAAAATTTGACTTCCCAGCCGTAGCTGTGGAAACTAGGTCCGAGAGACCGTCCCCAAATAATTCCTCACCCTTATAAGGTAAAACCTCCATGTGCTTTTTTGAGTCGGCATCACCTGTCCATTGCCGAGTCCACAGGGCCCTTCTGGCAGAAATCGACATTGCATTTATTCTAGAGCCCAGTAGGCAAATGTCCCTCTGGGCATCCCTCATATATAGGACAGCGTCCTTTATATGCCCCAGGGTCAGTAAAATAGTATCCTTGTCCAAGGTATCCAGTTCCTCAGACAGAGTATCTGTCCATGCCGCTACAGCACTACACATCTAGGCCGACGCAATTGCTGGCCTCAGTATGGTACCTGAATGTGTATAAACAGACTTTAGGATACCTTCCTGCTTCCTATTCGCAGGATCCTTTAGGGAGGCCGTATCCTGTGACGGCAGGGCCACCTTCTTAGATAAGCGTGTCAAAGCTTTGTCTACCCTAGGCGATGACTCCCAGTGTAACCTGTCCGTTGGCGGGAAAGGATACGCCATAAGCAACCGTTTGCAGTGCCAGATTAAGGTCCTCATGGGCCTGGAGCTGAAATTTCTGAAGGGCCTATTGAGTGCCACTGCAGGGGATGTGACCAGCACAGCGGGTGTGTGGCTAATGATATGGCGGTGGGATCAGTGCTGTACATATATATTGTGTGTGTGTATACATGTGTTTTAAAAATTATGAACCCCCCTCTCCCCTACCCCCTAACCGGCAGCCTAACCATAACCTTCCCCTTTATTGCCTGACCCTAATCACGCCCCCAGTGGTGCCTAAACCTAATCCCCCATCCCCCGCAGATATGTATTTATGAAAATTTAAATTTATCCTTTATTGAAAAATTATGTATAATTAAAAATAATATCTGGTTAATTAGGACACAGTGGTGTGTAGAGTGGTTAATAATTAAAATGAAAGGTTGTGAAAAATTGATGTATAGGATAAAATATTCCTAAAAGGAAATTGCTTATATGATTACTAAAAAGTGAATCCTAATACCGGTATATGGAAATAGGGACAACAAACATGCAATGGACAAACAAACATAGTAACAGTAAGACACACAAAAAACATAAAAACACTCAATTTCCCCAATATACAAGTCTTTAGTGAGTGATGAATAGGATTCCCAGTCTGCGGTGGATGCGCAAAATGCGGCTTTAGGGCCATAACTAGATGTGTGCCAATAGTGCCTTGCCCACAGCGCAAATGCACTGAGAGCGCACCATCTGGCAGCACACCCGCACGGCCACTATGGCACACTTACACTTACTACCATAGGCCGCCGCTGCTACAAGGGAGTGCTGCAGCACTCGCCGACAGCTTCTGCTTCTCATTAAAGTATGCCGGAGTCGGGCGGGCAGAATAATTGGGGATTTTCAGCATGAGAAGAGGAGGGGGGATCCTCTCCTCTCCGCCCCTCTCCACCACTGGCTCCTCCTCTCTGAGACCTACAGCAGCCGCCAGGGATGAGAGATCGTGGTGTCTGATCCCTTGCGGGGAGCAGGCTTTGATGTCCCTTACATCTCTCCACAAAAACAGGTAGCTGGGCTGGCGGATTGGGGAATGGGGGTTGGGCTCTGACTGCTGTCTCTTGTGATTTCTAAGTCCCTTAAATTGCTACCTCTTTTGGTCTATATATGTTGGTTGCCCCCCACCCAGCAGGGGGACTGCTGCCGTAATGTGTAAAAAGGGGGACTTTGCTGCTGTAAAGTGTAGAAAGGTGGACTGCTGCTGTAATGTGTAACAAGAGGACACTGCCTGTCGTAATGTGTAAGAATGGGTACTCTGCTGCTGTAATGTGAAAAAAGGGGGTACTCTGCTGCTGTAACGTGTAAAAAGGGGGACTCTGCTGCTGTAATGTATAAAAAGGTGGACTCTACCTACCATAATGTATAAAAGGGGGCGCCACCTGCCATAATGTGTGACAGAGGCTCTACCTGGTGTAATGTGTGTAAGGCCCCTATAATTTTGGCGCGCGCCTACGCTGTGCACTGGCCCGTTTTTAAATATAGGTTGGGGGGGGGGCACAAATGCTGTTTCTTGCATACAGGGCTAAAATGTCCAGTTACAGCACTGTGCGGCTTGTTCCTTTTATTATTCCCAAGGGATCCTGCTGTGTAAAATTTATTATTTGTAATCCTTGCAGGGGTTATTATAATTGAATTGATAATCTCTGCACAGCATTTGGTGCAAATAGCCCTCTTCAAGCTTCAACGGACGTAGTATGTGTCCATGCTCCCTGGGGTAATCTTTCCTAGGTACTGTAGAAATAGGCAGGTCCAAGGACAGATTGGGATCGAAAACCAGCCAGGGAAATTTATGGAAGCAGCCCTAATAGGGGTGGGGTTCTGTTGAGGGGTGGAGTCTGTGAAGTGGGCGTGATTACTGCCTAGAAGGCCTAATTAAACGCAGGAAAGTAAAGCGCACGCCACAACATTTTAGGGACGTGGCTTCGTGGGGAAGGGGTGTGGCCACATAATAGTGCCAATTCACATTACACCACACAGTAGCGCCGCTTATACACATTGCACCAGGTAGAAACTCCTATACACACTGTGCCAGGTATAGCATGTTGTACATATTACACCAGATAGAGCATGTCTACACTTTGCGCCAGGTAGAGCATGGTATACACTTTGCGCCAGGTAGAGCATTGTATACACTTTGCGCCAGGCAGAGCAAATTATATACCTTGCACCAGGTAGAGCATGTTATACACATTGCACCAGGTAGAGCACGTTATACACATTGCACCATGCAGAGCACGTTATACACATTGCACCATACAGAGCACGTTATACACATTGCACCAGGTAGAGCACGTTATACACATTGCACCATGCAGAGCACGTTATACACATTGCACCATACAGAGCACGTTATACACATTGCACCAGGTAGAGCATATATGTAGGATGACAGAGGGACAAACAGTGCACATGGACACAATTTTCCCCTCACCCCAGTAGCCACTGACCTGGTCGGCTACCACTGTAGTGTGTTTCTTGTCTGCGCGGGGTCTTATGTTATGTGTACCGCTAGCTGGAGTTAACTGCCATTGTAAACAGGCTGCGCCTGTTGGGACTCCAGCAAGCCGCTGGGTCCTAGTGACCGGTGGCTGCCCAACTTCCCTCCAGCAGGGCTGCGGCAATTTACAGGTGGAGCCAGGAGTAGCAGAAAGGGAGGGGTGGGGGTTGGGAGCAGGGGCAGATCCAGAAGAAAATGACAGTAGGAGCAGCATGACAGGGCAAGGGCGAGTTGACCAATTCTAGGTATATTTGCACTCACCATAGGCGCGTGTGCTGACAGAAGAGCAGTGTGGTTTCAGTCCAAGGGGTGTGGTCTCTCAGGATATGCCATCCCCACGAACCACATATCTCTTTTTTGTCATGCAGGGTGACAGTGGAGCACATACACAGGGCGACGGAGGGGGGGGACACGCACGGGGCGACGGAGAGGGGACACATGCGCGGGGCGACGGAGGGGGGACACATGCGCGGGGCGACGGAGGGGGGACACACGCGTGGGGCGACGGAGGGGGGACACACGCGTGGGGCGACTGAGGGGGGACACACGCGTGGGGCGACGGAGGGGGGACACACGCGTGGGGCGACACACGTGTGGGGCGACGGAGGGGACGTACACACAGGGGCGACGGAGGGGACGTACACACAGGGGCGACGGAGGGGACGTACACACAGGGGTGACGGAGGGGACGTACACACAGGGGCGACGGAGGGGACGTACACACAGGGGCGACGGAGGGGACGTACACAGGGGTGACGAAGGGGATGTACGTACGGGAGTGACGGAGGGGACATACGTATGGGGGTGATGGAAGGGAGGTACATATGGGGCTTGGAGGTGTACCCTCACCCCCATTGTTAACCAGACCCTGAGTAGACAGTGACCTGGCAGTGACCCCACATCTTTAATACATTGCCTGATTTACCTCATCATGTCCAGGCTGTCTGTATGGGAAAACAATGACACAGCCTCCCCCCTCCCCCCCAGTGCAGAGCTGAGAGTGCTTTTTGTGTCTCCCTGTGGAGCTAATCAGTGACTCACCAGCGACACAGTAGCTCCTCTTGGCTGGAACGGAGTTTCATGTGCCGGCCAGGGCAGACTCAGCACAGATGATTGATGTGCTCCCCGGCTGCTGGTATGTGGAGGCGGGGCTGCCTGGGAGGAGGGACCTCACAGCTCACACACTGGAGGGAAATGTACAGTGAGGAGTGACAGAGGTAGAGCCGCGGAAGCCGCTTCCCTCACACTCACATGGGGTGCACGTCTTCCGCAGCAGCAGCGCAGGCGCGCAGCAACACAATATCCGAGCTGGGGACGTCCCTCACTCTGCTGTTGTGATAGTGGGCGGCACACAGAACCTTCACCGCTGCAGCCCCAGCTTGAGCTGCAGCGGCCGTAGCTATTTGGCATTGGGAGGAACAGCCACTAAATTGCGCAGTCTGGCAGCCTACTGACAATCTGTCCTGGCGTACCAATCCGCCGCTGGGCAGGTCCTACCTGATGCATGCGGGGGTATCCCCAGGGGCTCAAGGGGCCAGTTAAAGTCTGTGGAGGGTCAGTGGTGGTGGTGCCCACTTGTGAGGCCAGATAGGGGTGTCTGCCTGTGCTGCTGCTGTTCCCAATCCCTTCAGAAGTTCACACACAGAGCGTGCGCCGCGTGGTGGTGCTGGGGCGGTGCTTCCGATATCGATGCACATCCTCTCCTGTGTATGCGGCACAAGGAGGCTCAGGCTGAGAACACAGTTTATCATGCCGCGCCCGCCGTTGATGAGGGAGCTGAGTGAGAGAAAGGGGAGGTGGCGTCAGGACGGATGAACTCTAGCAGGAATAAATGTTTTCCTGTCTACAGTAGCAGCAGAGCAGATACTGTGGGCCTATTTTGATGGGGGGCCTGGAGCTGCAGCTCCATCCGCCCCATTGTTAATCCGGCCCTGACCGTTTGGGAATCTGCACTTTCCTATCAGGAGAATCCCAAAGCTTTTTCACATAAATCATTTAACTCATGTGAAGGGGGAAAAGTCACTTCTTGCCGTTTTTCCCCAAACATATAAACCCTCTTGTCAGGGACCGGGTTTACCTCTGAAATGTGCAATACATCCTTCATTGCTATAATCATGTAGTGGATGGCTTTAGCCATTTTAGGCTGTGACTTTGCATCATCGCCATCGACACTGGAGTCAGAGTCCGTGTCGATATCTGTGTCAACAATCTGGGATAGTGGGCGCTTCTGAGACCCTGACGGCCTCTGCGCTGTAGGATCAGGCATGGGTTGAGACCCTGACTGTCCCAAGGCTTCAGCTTTATCCAACCTTTTATGCAAGGAGTTTACATTATCATTTAACACCTTCCACATATCCATCCAATCAGGTGTCGGCGCCGTCGGCGGAGACATCACATTCAACTGCACCTGCTCTGCTCCCACATAGCCTTCCTCGTCAAACATGTCGACACAATCGTACCGACACACCACACACACAGGGGATGCTCTATTTGAGGACCGAACCCCCACAAGGCCTTTTGGAGAGACAGAGAGATAGTATGCCAGCACACACCCCAGCGCTATATAACCCAGGAATTACACAGTAACTTAGTGTTTACCCAGTAGCTGCTGTATATACTGATATTGCGCTAAATTTATGTGCCCCCCCCTCTCTTTTTACCCTCTTTCTACCGTGAATCTGCAGGGGAGAGCCTGGGGAGCTTCCTCTCAGCGGAGCTGTGGAGAGAAAATGGCGCTGGTGAGTGCTGAGGAAGAAGCCCCGCCCCCTCAGCGGCGGGCTTCTGTCCCGCGATTTTGTGAAACATAATGGCGGGGGCTCATGCATATATACAGTGCCCAGCTGTATATATGCTTTCTTTTGCCAGGAGGTACTTAATTGCTGCCCAGGGCGCCCCCCCCTGCGCCCTGCACCCTACAGTGACCGGAGTGTGTGCGTTAGTGTGGGAGCAATGGCGCACAGCTGCAGTGCTTTGCGCTACCTCATATGAAGACAGGAGTCTTCTGCCGCCGATTTTGATGTCTTCTTGCTTCACTCGCCGGCTTCTGTCTTCTGGCTCTGCGAGGGGGACGGCGGCGCGGCTCCGGTAACGGACGACCAAGGGTGAGTTCCTGTGTTCGATCCCTCTGGAGCTAATGGTGTCCAGTAGCCTAAGAAGCGCAACCTATCCGCAGTTAGTAGGTTTGCTTCTCTCCCCTCAGTCCCACGTAGCAGAGAGTCTGTTGCCAGCAGATCTCTCTGAAAATAAAAAACCTAACAAAATACTTTCTTATTAGCAAGCTCTGGAGAGCTCACTAAAATGCACCCAGCTCCGTCCGGGAACAGATTCTAACTGAGGTCTGGAGGAGGGGCATAGAGGGAGGAGCCAGTGCACACCAGTAGTCCTAATTCTTTCTTAGAGTGCCCTGTCTCCTGCGGAGCCCGTCTATTCCCTATGGTCCTTACGGAGTCCCCAGCATCCACTAGGACGTTAGAGAAATATAAAAGAGTAAACTGCAACAAGCCTCAGCCTGCATCTAACATCTCCCATGTGTGGTCCCGTCACAAGCAACCAAGCTGCTGGGTGCTATAAGACCACAACATGATACAACCTCAAACCATCTCTGTGGTGGAAAATGAAAAAACTGCAGAACATCGACTGCCCGCGCACTAGTCTCTGTGCAGTGAACATCACAGAACAGCGTCTGCCCCACATCAGTGTAGCGAAAGTCACTGAACAGTGCCTTACTCAGGCAACAGATTCCTGTGCTGCAAAAGTCACTGACCAGCATCTCTGGCATGTTCTAATTGGCACCTCACTGCGTCTGAGGTAGAGATGTGCACTTGAAATTTTTCGGGTTTTGTGTTTTGGTTTTGGGTTCGGTTCCGCGGCCGTGTTTTGGGTTCGACCGCGTTTTGGCAAAACCTCACCGAATTTTTTTTGTCGGATTCGGGTGTGTTTTGGATTCGGGTGTTTTTTTCAAAAACCACTAAAAAACTGCTTAAATCATAGAATTTGGGGGTCATTTTGATCCCAAAGTATTATTAACCTCAAAAACCATAATTTCCACTCATTTTCAGTCTATTCTGAATACCTCACACCTCACAATATTATTTTTAGTCCTAAAATTTGCACCGAGGTCGCTGGATGACTAAGCTAAGCGACCCTAGTGGCCGACACAAACACCTGGCCCATCTAGGAGTGGCACTGCAGTGTCACGCAGGATGGCCCTTCCAAAAAACACTCCCCAAACAGCACATGACGCAAAGAAAAAAAGAGGCGCAATGAGGTAGCTGTGTGAGTAAGATAAGCGACCCTAGTGGCCGACACAAACACCTGGCCCATCTAGGAGTGGCACTGCAGTGTCACGCAGGATGGCCCTTCCAAAAAACACTCCCCAAACAGCACATGACGCAAAGAAAAAAAGAGGCGCAATGAGGTAGCTGTGTGAGTAAGATAAGCGACCCTAGTGGCCGACACAAACACCTGGCCCATCTAGGAGTGGCACTGCAGTGTCACGCAGGATGGCCCTTCCAAAAAACACTCCCCAAACAGCACATGACGCAAAGAAAAAAAGAGGCGCAATGAGGTAGCTGTGTGAGTAAGATAAGCGACCCTAGTGGCCGACACAAACACCTGGCCCATCTAGGAGTGGCACTGCAGTGTCACGCAGGATGGCCCTTCCAAAAAACACTCCCCAAACAGCACATGACGCAAAGAAAAAAAGAGGCGCAATGAGGTAGCTGTGTGAGTAAGATAATCGACCCTAGTGGCCGACACAAACACCTGGCCCATCTAGGAGTGGCACTGCAGTGTCACGCAGGATGGCCCTTCCAAAAAACACTCCCCAAACAGCACACGACGCAAAGAAAAAAAGAGGCGCAATGAGGTAGCTGTGTGAGTAAGATAAGCGACCCTAGTGGCCGACACAAACACCTGGCCCATCTAGGAGTGGCACTGCAGTGTCACGCAGGATGGCCCTTCCAAAAAACACTCCCCAAACAGCACGTGACGCAAATAATAATGAAAGAAAAAAGAGGTGCAAGATGGAATTGTCCTTGGGCCCTCCCACCCACCCTTATGTTGTATAAACAGGACATGCACACTTTAACCAACCCATTATTTCAGTGACAGGGTCTGCCACACGACTGTGACTGAAATGACGGGTTGGTTTGGACCCCCACCGAAAAAGAAGCAATTAATCTCTCCTTGCACAAACTGGCTCTACAGAGGCAAGATGTCCACCTCATCATCATCCTCCGATATATCACCGTGTACATCCCGCTCCTCACAGATTATCAATTCGTCCCCACTGGAATCCACCATCTCAGCTCCCTGTGTACTACTTTGTGGAGGCAATTGCTGCTGGTCAATGTCTCCACGGAGGAATTGATTATAATTCATTTTAATGAACATCATCTTCTCCACATTTTCTGGAAGTAACCTCGTACGCCGATTGCTGACAAGGTGAGCGGCGGCACTAAACACTCTTTCGGAGTACACACTTGTGGGAGGGCAACTTAGGTAGAATAAAGCCAGTTTGTGCAAGGGCCTCCAAATTGCCTCTTTCTCCTGCCAGTATAAGTACGGACTGTCTGACGTGCCTACTTGGATGCGGTCACTCATATAATCCTCCACCATTCTTTCAATGGGGAGAGAATCATATGCAGTGACAGTAGACGACATGTCCGTAATCGTTGTCAGGTCCTTCAGTCCGGACCAGATGTCAGCATCAGCAGTCGCTCCAGACTGCCCTGCATCACCGCCAGCGGGTGGGCTCGGAATTCTGAGCCTTTTCCTCGCACCCCCAGTTGAGGGAGAATGTGAAGGAGGAGATGTTGACAGGTCGCGTTCCGCTTGACTTGACAATTTTCTCACCAGCAGGTCTTTCAACCCCAGCAGACTTGTGTCTGCCGGAAAGAGAGATCCAAGGTAGGTTTTAAATCTAGGATCGAGCATGGTGGCCAAAATGTAGTGCTCTGATTTCAACAGATTGACCCCCCGTGAATCCTTGTTAAGCGAATTAAGGGCTCCATCCACAAGTCCCACATGCCTAGCGGAATCGCTCCCTTTTAGCTCCTCCTTCAATGCCTCCAGCTTCTTTTGCAAAAGCCTGATGAGGGGAATGACCTGACTCAGGCTGGCAGTGTCTGAACTGACTTCACGTGTGGCAAGTTCAAAAGGTTGCAGAACCTTGCACAACGTTGAAATCATTCTCCACTGCGCTTGAGACAGGTACATTCCACCTCCTATATCGTGCTCAATTGTATAGGCTTGAATGGCCTTTTGCTGCTCCTCCAACCTCTGAAGCATATATAGGGTTGAATTCCACCTCGTTACCACTTCTTGCTTCAGATGATGGCAGGGCAGGTTCAGGCGTTTTTGGTGGTGCTCCAGTCTTCTGTACGTGGTGCCTGTCCTCCGAAAGTGTCCCGCAATTCTTCTGGCCACCGACAGCATCTCTTGCACGCCCCTGTCATTTTTTAAAAAATTCTGCACCACCGAATTCAAGGTATGTGCAAAACATGGGACGTGCTGGAATTTGCCCATATTTAATGCACACACAATATTGCTGGCGTTGTCCGATGCCACAAATCCACAGGAGAGTCCAATTGGGGTAAGCCATTCCGCGATGATCTTCCTCAGTTGCCGTAAGAGGTTTTCAGCTGTGTGCGTATTCTGGAAACCGGTGATACAAAGCGTAGCCTGCCTAGGAAAGAGTTGGCGTTTGCGAGATGCTGCTACTGGTGCCGCCGCTGCTGTTCTTGCGGCGGGAGTCCATACATCTACCCAGTGGGCTGTCACAGTCATATAGTCCTGACCCTGCCCTGCTCCACTTGTCCACATGTCCGTGGTTAAGTGGACATTGGGTACAACTGCATTTTTTAGGACACTGGTGAGTCTTTTTCTGACGTCCGTGTACATTCTTGGTATCGCCAGCCTAGAGAAGTGGAACCTAGATGGTATTTGGTAACGGGGGCACACTACCTCAAGAAATTGTCTAGTTCCCTGTGAACTAACGGCGGATACCGGACGCACGTCTAACACCAACATAGTTGTCAAGGCCTCAGTTATCCGCTTTGCAACAGGATGACTGCTGTGATATTTCATCTTCCTCGCAAAGGACTGTTGGACAGTCAATTGCTTGGTGGAAGTAGTAAAAGTGGGCTTACGACTTCCCCTCTGGGATGACCATCGACTCCCAGCAGCAACAACAGCAGCGCCAGCAGCAGTAGGCGCTACACGCAAGGATGCATCGGAGGAATCCCAGGCAGGAGAGGACTCGTCAGAATTGCCAGTGACATGGCCTGCAGGACTATTGGCATTCCTGGGGAAGGAGGAAATCGACACTGAGGGAGTTGGTGGGGTGGTTTGCGTGAGCTTGGTTACAAGAGGAAGGGATTTACTGGTCAGTGGACTGCTTCCACTGTCGCCCAAAGTTTTTGAACTTGTCACTGACTTATTATGAATGCGCTGCAGGTGACGTATAAGGGAGGATGTTCCGAGGTGGTTAACGTCCTTACCCCTACTTATTACAGCTTGACAAAGGCAACACACAGGTTGACAAATGTTGTCCGCATTTCTGTTGAAATACTTCCACACCGAAGAGCTGATTTTTTTGGTATTTTCACCAGGCATGTCAACGGCCCTATTCCTCCCACGGACAACAGGTGTCTCCCCGGGTGCCTGACTTAAACAAACCACCTCACCATCAGAATCCTCCTGGTCAATTTCCTCCCCAGCGCCAGCAACACCCATATCCTCCTCATCCTGGTGTACTTCAACACTGACATCTTCAATCTGACTATCAGGAACTGGACTGCGGGTGCTCCTTCCAGCACTTGCAGGGGGCGTGCAAATGGTGGAAGGCGCATGCTCTTCACGTCCAGTGTTGGGAAGGTCAGGCATCGCAAACGACACAATTGGACTCTCCTTGTGGATTTGGGATTTCGAAGAACGCACAGTTCTTTGCGGTGCTTTTGCCAGCTTGAGTCTTTTCATTTTTCTAGCGAGAGGCTGAGTGCTTCCATCCTCATGTGAAGCTGAACCACTAGCCATGAACATAGGCCAGGGCCTCAGCCGTTCCTTGCCACTCCGTGTGGTAAATGGCATATTGGCAAGTTTACGCTTCTCCTCCGACAATTTTATTTTAGATTTTGGAGTCCTTTTTTTACTGATATTTGGTGTTTTGGATTTTACATGCTCTGTACTATGACATTGGGCATCGGCCTCGGCCATGACTAGTGGCAGCAGCTTCAGCACGAGGTGGAAGTGGATCTTGATCTTTCCCTAATTTTGGAACCTCAACATTTTTGTTCTCCATATTTTAATAGGCACAACTAAAAGGCACCTCAGGTAAACAATGGAGATGGATGGATACTAGTATACTTATGGATGGACCAGCGACTGCCGACACAGAGGTAGCTACAGCCGTGGACTACCGTACTGTGTCTGCTGCTAATATAGACTGGATGATAATGAGATGAAATTAATATATATATATATATATATAATATCACTAGTACTGCAGCCGGACAGGTATATATATTTATTATGTAATGACTGATGACGGACCTGCTGGACACTGTCAGCTCAGCAGCACCGCAGACTGCTACAGTAAGCTACTATAGTAGTATGTATCAAGAAGAAAGAAAAAAAAAACACGGGTAGGTGGTATACAATTATGGATGGACCAGCGACTGCCGACACAGAGGTAGCTACAGCCGTGGACTACCGTACTGTGTCTGCTGCTAATATAGACTGGATGATAATGAGATGAAATTAATATATATATATATATCACTAGTACTGCATCCGGACAGGTATATATATTTATTATGTAATGACTGATGACGGACCTGCTGGACACTGTCAGCTCAGCAGCACCGCAGACTGCTACAGTAAGCTACTATAGTAGTATGTATCAAGAAGAAAGAAAAAAAAAAAAACACGGGTAGGTGGTATACAATTATGGATGGACCAGCGACTGCCGACACAGAGGTAGCTACAGCCGTGGACTACCGTACTGTGTCTGCTGCTAATATAGACTGGATGATAATGAGATGAAATTAATATATATATATATATAATATCACTAGTACTGCAGCCGGACAGGTATATATATTTATTATGTATTGACTGATGACGGACCTGCTGGACACTGTCAGCTCAGCAGCACCGCAGACTGCTACAGTAAGCTACTATAGTAGTATGTATCAAGAAGAAAAAAAAAAAATACGGGTAGGTGGTATACAATTATGGATGGACCAGCGACTGCCGACACAGAGGTAGCTACAGCCGTGGACTACCGTACTGTGTCTGCTGCTAATATAGACTGGATGATAATGAGATGAAATTAATATATATATATATAATATCACTAGTACTGCAGCCAGACAGGTATATATATTTATTATGTAATGACTGATGACGGACCTGCTGGACACTGTCAGCTCAGCAGCACCGCAGACTGCTACAGTAAGCTACTATAGTAGTATGTATCAAGAAGAAAGAAAAAAAAAAACACGGGTAGGTGGTATACAATTATGGATGGACCAGCGACTGCCGACACAGAGGTAGCTACAGCCGTGGACTACCGTACTGTGTCTGCTGCTAATATAGACTGGATGATAATGAGATGAAATTAATATATATATATATATATATATATATAATATCACTAGTACTGCAGCCGGACAGGTATATATATTTATTATGTAATGACTGATGACGGACCTGCTGGACACTGTCAGCTCAGCAGCACCGCAGACTGCTACAGTAAGCTACTATAGTAGTATGTATCAAGAAGAAAAAAAAAAATACGGGTAGGTGGTATACAATTATGGATGGACCAGCGACTGCCGACACAGAGGTAGCTACAGCCGTGGACTACCGTACTGTGTCTGCTGCTAATATAGACTGGATGATAATGAGATGAAATTAATATATATATATATAATATCACTAGTACTGCAGCCGGACAGGTATATATATTTATTATGTAATGACTGATGACGGACCTGCTGGACACTGTCAGCTCAGCAGCACCGCAGACTGCTACAGTAAGCTACTATAGTAGTATGTATCAAGAAGAAAGAAAAAAAAAAAACACGGGTAGGTGGTATACAATTATGGATGGACCAGCGACTGCCGACACAGAGGTAGCTACAGCCGTGGACTACCGTACTGTGTCTGCTGCTAATATAGACTGGATGATAATGAGATGAAATTAATATATATATATATATATATATATAATATCACTAGTACTGCAGCCGGACAGGTATATATATTTATTATGTAATGACTGATGACGGACCTGCTGGACACTGTCAGCTCAGCAGCACCGCAGACTGCTACAGTAAGCTACTATAGTAGTATGTATCAAGAAGAAAGAAAAAAAAAAAACACGGGTAGGTGGTATACAATTATGGATGGACCAGCGACTGCCGACACAGAGGTAGCTACAGCCGTGGACTACCGTACTGTGTCTGCTGCTAATATAGACTGGATAATAATGAGATGAAATTAATATATATATATATAATATCACTAGTACTGCAGCCGGACAGGTATATATATTTATTATGTAATGACTGATGACGGACCTGCTGGACACTGTCAGCTCAGCAGCACCGCAGACTGCTACAGTAAGCTACTATAGTAGTATGTATCAAGAAGAAAAAAAAAAAAAAAAAACACGGGTAGGTGGTATACAATTATATATATATTATATACAATTATATATATATATATATATATATATATATATATATATATATTAAACTGGTGGTGATTAATTAAACTGGTGGTCAGGTCACTGGTCACACTATCAGCAACTTGCAAGTAGTACTCCTAAGCAGACAATCACAATATATACTGGTGGTCAGTGTGGTCACAATGGCAGTGTGGCACTCTGGCAGCAAAAGTGTGCACTGTACGTTAAAATATGTACTCCTGCTCTCAGACTCTAACTGCTCCCCACTGTCTCCCCCACAAGTCAGATATACAGTCACACTATCACTTCAGCAAGTAGTAGTACTCCTCCTAATGCTCCCCAAAATTACTAAAGTAAATACTGTGTCTCTCTCTACTCTAGTCTCACTCTCTTCTCTATAAACGGAGAGGACGCCAGCCACGTCCTCTCCCTATCAATCTCAATGCACGTGTGAAAATGGCGGCGACGCGCGGCTCCTTATATAGAATCCGAGTCTCGCGATAGAATCCGAGCCTCGCGAGAATCCGACAGCGGGATGATGACGTTCGGGCGCGCTCGGGTTAACCGAGCAAGGCGGGAAGATCCGAGTCGCTCGGATCCGTGTAAAAAAACCTGAAGTTCGGGCGGGTTCGGATTCCGAGGAACCGAACCCGCTCATCTCTAGTCTGAGGTGTGGCAAAGATGCAGGACCGGTAGAAGGAGTCGCAGTACATCGATCAGTGTGGTCCAGATTAGGGTGTTGAGTGGCTAGCTCAGGGGAACAGCCAGGAGTGGAACCAGGGGGCTGCAGACACGAGCAGGACTTCAGAGGCAGGTAAAATTCAAGAGGCAACATGGCATGGTAGAAATGGGGTGTCAGGCAGCAGTCCACAGACAGTTGTGAAAATCCAAGAAGGTGCCAGCAGCATGCATTGCACCAGCGGTCTGGGTTGAATGGTGGGACCCTGTGGCTCAATGTGGAGCCCCTGTGCTAGGTCAGTCCTGGAAGAAGGGTCCAGCTTCCAGAAACCAGATGCTGGGCATCCCCTTTCTGTGCACATTTTATCAGAAAGTGTGATGGGTACAGATCTATTTACTTTGATTACTTTTTTTGGGGACTTTGAATGTCAAAGAGTGATAAGGCTTTAAGTATATGCCTTAACATTTTAAAATATATGGTCATCTGCACAAGGGTGACAAAAGCATATTGCTTTCTATGATGGTAGAGCAAACCACAATTTTGATAAAAGTAGTTTGTGTTCATACTCTAAAATCATTTCTGTTACTGTATCCAAAGTACATTTACAAGAGGAAGATGAAGATAGACAGAAACACACACACACACACACACACACACACACACACACACACACACACACACACACACACACACACTCATTGGAGCATACATAAAGATAATAACTCAGAACACAACAGTGACTTATATCTTTCACACAGCTCATTAAATAAGTGCAATACTAAAGTTTAGTGAAAATCAGAAGTTTTATTCAAGCAATCAGCTTAGCACACACTGCCACTTCTGTGGCAGTATACTACTTGGGTATATAGTCTTCCAGAATGTAACCCAACCAAGGCATTTCACCAACTACAGTATATGAACATTAAACAGGTTATATTAACATAAAATAATTAAGAAAGCATTTCTTACCATTTTATATTTTACAGCTACTGTAAATTTTATGAACAATATTAAAAGGATTGAATTCCTCCGTGATGAAATGGCACATAGTGTCATTTCAACAGGTTATACATGTCATCAAGTGGGTGGTCACATAGGGTCACACAGGGACAAACTGAAACAACTACTTTTCTATCCAATCCACAGGTAGGGCAAAATGCCAGAAGCTAAACGTGACTTCAGAAAGTCAATCACTGACTTAGGGACTGATTTATATTCTTTCAAGCAGAATTGTTGTGGCAATATATAATGAAGCCAAAATAATTGAAATGTAGCACACAATGTTACTGGTTAAAAATTTGACCAAAATTTGCTTTACAGTAAGAAACAGTGTTCATGAAAATGGTATTTTAACACTAGTTAAAATGATCTTTTAAGGCATTTCTATAGCAGACGGGTGTTTATCCCTTTAATGGTTATTTTATAGACCAGCCACTTGATTTTACACTTATTTGCAATACAATATGTATCAACTTGTCAACTGCCTTCAGGCAATTGTTTTGTTTACTCACAAGTACTGTATCTTATATATAGCCAAATCTATGTCTTCTCCTTGCACGCTGTACTTGTAATTTGCAATCTCACTTCCTGCTTAAAAATCTAGGGATGAACCTTAATCCATACAGTATTTTACATTTTGGCTTTATACTGCATCCCTTTACAAAGTATTGTGCAGAACGCCAAGCTTAATCTGAATCCTAATTTGCATATTCAATTTAGGAGATTTAGATGAGGCTTAAATTATTATATTCTCTGAATGTAACTCAAGGAAGCTATGAATATGTTGTGAAATAAAATCACACATAAATCAGAATTCATACAAACTTTAGGATTCAAAGAACCAATAAAAATACAAGATTTGGCTCATCTCTAATATAAAGCATCTGTGCAGGACAGCCGAAGGACTTAAGAGACTGGCTTTGTAGTAAAGCACACGCTAATAATATACTCTATCCTAATTAGTTTGTGTATGAAACATACAATGTCTCATTTCAGCTAAAATATTTACAAAATGCAATAAATGTACAAAGTTTTACATAACAAAAACAAACACTATGAAACAGAACAGTCTCATATTGGGTTTTCATATAAATATCTATATATATATATATATATCTATATCAGGCATGTCCAAACTGCAGCCCTCCAGCTGTTGTGAAACTACATATCCCAGCATGCCCTGACACAGTTTTGCGGTCAGAGAATGCTAAAGCTGTGTCAGGGCATGCTGCGATGTGTAGTTTCTCAACAGCTGGAGGGCCGCAGTTTGGATATGCCTGATCTATATATATATATCTATATATATACACACATTTTAATCAGGAATAACAGGATGAAGAGTCTGTTTTAATACAAATGACGTATGTTACCAGCTTGTTACTGGCTGCGTCTGAATGTGCCGCTGGCGGTCTCTTCATTGTTCAGGCATACATCATACTTTTTCTCCTCTTACGTGGAATGGGGAGTTGTTTATGATGTGTTAGAGATTTATCTGAAGTTTTATTGATGCATAATATTATATACATAGCTTGCAAACAACAAATAGCTCTAAACGTGGGTGTAACTTTATGTGGTGCTTGCCTGGCATAACCTGAGTGCATATATTACCCATAGGCAAACGCAGGGGGTGTTCCAGTTGCCCAGAAAGCCCCCTTCTCCACAGCCTGGCCAGCGGCCACTACATGCAGTGTAAAGGACAGAATGAACCTGCTGCACATGCCTGTGGATCTGAGTGCTCAATCATCAAACCAGAGAGAGAATCTTGTAAGAGGCTTACTGTGGTCATTGGGACTGCATATGTCTGAAGTACAGTATAAAATAAACAGCACTTTGTCTGGGGCAGACTATAGCTTGTTACATGCTAATTGTGCATCCTTCATGGGCTGGCAACAATCGATCAAAAATCAAACATTTGGAAACTCTCCTCCAGAAATCTGCTGCCAGTGCAAACCAGGGGCGCCAGAATGTTTTGAAGTTGGGGGGGCGCAGAAGAAATTACATATTACGCAGAGTGCTAAGCTCCATGCCCTGTCCTAGCCAGCTCTTCGCAGATGCGTCACTGGGAGGAGGCGTGGCCATGCTGAGCCTGCTGTGACATCCCCGCCTCCTCCCAGTAATGCATCTGTGACGAGACGGCTAGGACAGAGCATGGAGAACAGAACGCTGCAGTGGCAAACTTTGTAAATCGGGAATCCAGTGGTAAGAACTACCCCTCCCCAGTACCTGCACCTCTGTCATGTTTTGAAGGGCATGCTGCCCCCTGCCCCCCACCCCACCCCACCCCTATCCCTCCCATTCAGACGCCTCTGGGGCTAACCTGCATACATCTTCCAACAGTTTCTCCTTTGCATGTATACATATTGCAGCTTTCTTTTGTGAATGCAAATGCCACCTTTGTTTTTGGGCACAATTGTGGCCAACACTGCATCACTGCTCCTGTGTCTAATTCATGACTACTTCTAGATCTAGGTCATTAAAGTTACCCACTTTGGTGAAGGGAGACACAATTTGTACAGCTCTTATTTATCTAGAGGCTTCTTTTACAACAGCAAGTTACTTTCACATCCTGTTTTTGGATTTAAAAGTAAATATTTCTGCTGCTAGAGTTTGTGGGTCCAGCAGTTGTGGGAACTTATTCATGACCTGATCAACTAATGAGGCTTGGAAGATAGCACAAAGTTTAGTACGCACAATCAATCTCTCTGCAGCAAATTGGTCAGAGTTTTGCCACTGTTGGTAATCAGTGCTCGAAGGTGGAATTGCCGTATACACTGGGTAGTTAGGCTGTGGTCTAGTGGAGGACAGATGAATGGGGCTTGGTTCAGACCAATACTTAAGTGAACGGGTAGGTGAGTTTTTATAGTCAGGTGGAAGGCTACAGTGAGCTGGAGAAGGGTCAGACATTTCTTTTCTGTACATAGGGTGTGAAGAGTTTTGGGATGACCATGGAGAAGATGAATTATAAGGGAAGTAAGGTGCTGAATGAGAACCATGTGGAGCCAATTTCTGTGAACTATAGTGTTTGCGATGATCAGCATCCAAATCACTTCTATGATGACAGCAAGGCATCTGCTGGCTACAGTTGCAGTATACTGTTGGGTCATGTGACTGGTCACAGAAACTGTTTGATATACTTGGCCATGATTCCATGCCAGAGTCATTTGAGCTATGAGTAAGGGAGTCATTTGAGCTGACAGATGGTTGGTACCATCCAGAACCTCCAGTGTTCTTGTAATAATGTTTTATGGCATTTTTGTCAAATGTTCTTGCTTTCTGGGAAGACCCAGTTCTCTCTAGAGGAAGTTTCTGCATAGAAGAGATATCTGATTCCACAGTGGAACTCTCTGCGACTGATGGTTTCCTTGTCTTTTTCTCCTCTGAATAAGTTGTACCCTTAGTAGGAGAAACTCTTGCATTTTCGCGCAATTCATCAGCAACAGAACGCTGAGTCTGGTTTATCCTTTCTGGGTGATAAAACTTACACTTCATTCCATAGGTGCATTTCTTACCTATAGGTAAAAAAAAAAATAAGAATTTACTTACCGATAATTCTATTTCTCGTAGTCCGTAGTGGATGCTGGGGACTCCGTCAGGACCATGGGGATAGCGGGCTCCGCAGGAGACAGGGCACATCTAAAAAGCTTTTTAGGTCACATGGTGTGTACTGGCTCCTCCCCCTATGACCCTCCTCCAAGCCTCAGTTAGGTACTGTGCCCGGACGAGCGTACACAATAAGGAAGGATCTTGAATCCCGGGTAAGACTCATACCAGCCACACCAATCACACCGTACAACTTGTGATCTGAACCCAGTTAACAGTATGATAACAAAACGAAGTAGCCTCTGAAAAAATGGCTCACAACAATAGTAATAACCCGATTTTTGTAACAATAACTATGTACAAGCATTGCAGACAATCCGCACTTGGGATGGGCGCCCAGCATCCACTACGGACTACGAGAAATAGAATTATCGGTAAGTAAATTCTTATTTTCTCTAACGTCCTAGTGGATGCTGGGGACTCCGTCAGGACCATGGGGATTATACCAAAGCTCCCAAACGGGCGGGAGAGTGCGGATGACTCTGCAGCACCGAATGAGAGAACTCCAGGTCCTCTTTAGCCAGAGTATCAAATTTGTAAAATTTTACAAACGTGTTCTCCCCTGACCACGTAGCTGCTCGGCAAAGTTATAATGCCGAGACTCCTCGGGCAGCCGCCCAGGATGAGGCCACCTTCCTTGTGGAATGGGCATCTACATATTTCGGCTGTGGCAGGCCTGCCACAGAATGTGCAAGCTGAATTGTACTACAAATCTAGCGTGCAATAGACTGCTTAGAAGCAGGAGCACCCAGCTTGTTGGGTGCATACAATATAAACAGCAAGTCAGACTTTCTGACTCCAGCCGTCCTAACTATATATATATATATATATATATATATATTTTTAGGGCCCTGACAACGTCTAGTAACTTGGAGTCCTCCAAGTCCCCAGTAGCCGCAGGCACCACAATAGGTTGTTTCAGGTGACAACGCTGACACCCCTTTAGGAAGAAACTGGAGACGAGTCCCAGTTCTGCCCTGTTCAAATGGAAAATTCTAATATGGGCTTTTGTAAAACAAAACCGCCCATTCTTTTTGACAATCGCCTGGCCGAGGCCAGGACTAACAACATGGTCACTTTCCATGTGAGATATTGGTCAACAGCATGGTCACTTTCCATGTGAGATATTTCAAATCCACAGATTTGAGCGGTTCAAACCAATATGATTTTAAGGAATCCCAACACTATGTTGAGATCTCACGGTGCCCCTAGAGGCACAAAAGAACTGTATATGGAATACACCCTTTACAATCTGGACTTCAGGAACTGAAGTCAATTTTTTCTGGAAGAAAATCTACAGGGCCGAAATTTAAATCTTAATGAACCCCAATTTGAGACTCAAAACACTCCTGTTTTCAGGAAGTGCAGAATCGACCTAGTTGAATTTCCTTCGTGGAGCCTTCCTGGCCTTACCCACGCAACATATTTTCACCACATGTGGTGATGACGTTGTGCGGTCACCTCCTTCCTGGCTTTGACCAAGGTAGGTATGACCTCTTATGGAATGCCTTTTTCCCTTCAGAATCCGGTATTCAACCGCCATGCCGTCAAACGCAGCCGCGGTAATTCTTGGAAAAGACATGGTACTTGCTGAAGCAAGTCCCTTCTTAGCTCCCCAGGCCCTTAGTCCTCTGTGAGCATCTCTTGAAGCTCCGGGTACCAAGTCCCTCTTGGCCCATCCGGAGCCACTAGTATAGTTCATACTCCTCTATGTCTTATAATTCTCAATACCTTGGTTATGAGAAACAGAGGAGGGAACCCATACACTGACTGGTACACCCACGGTGTTACCAGAACATCCACAGCTATCGCCTGAAGGTCTCATGACCTGGCGGAATACCTGTCCCGTTTTTCGGGCGGGACGCTATCATGTCCACCTTTGGTCTTTGCCAACGGTCCACAATCATGCTGAAAAACTTCCCTATGAAGTTTTCACTCTCCCGGGTGGAGGTCATGCCTGCTGAGGAAGTCTGCTTCCCAGTCGTCCACTCCCGGAAAGAACACTGCTGACAGTGCTATCACATGATTTTCCGCCTAGCGAAAAATCCTTGCAGTTTTGTCACTGCCCTCCTGCTTCTTGTGCCGCCCTTTCTGTTTACGTGGGCGACTGCCGTGATGTTATCCCACTGGATCAATACCGGCTGACCTTGAAGCAGAGGTCTTGCTAAGTTTAGAGCCTTATAAATTTGCTCTAAGCTTATTTATGCAGAGAGAATTCTCCAGACTTAATCACACTTCCCTGGAAATTTTTTCCCTGTGTGACTGTTCTCCAGCCTCTCAGGCTGGCCTCCGTGGTCACCGGCATCCAATCCTGAATGCCAAATCTGCTGCCCTCTAGAAGATGAGCACTCTGTAATCACCACAGGAGAGACACCCTTGTCCTTGGATATAGGGTTATCCGCTGATGCATCTGAGGATGCGATCCGGACCATTTGTCCAGCAGATCCCACCGAAGAGTTCTTGCGGGAAATCTGCCGAATGGAATTGCTTCGTAATAAGCCACCATTTTTACCAGGACTCTTGTGCAATGATGCACTGACACTTTTCCTGGTTTTAGGAGGATCCCGATTAGCTCGGAGAACTCCCTGGCTTTCTCCACTGGGAGAAACACGTTTTTCTGGACTGTGTCCAGAATCATCCCTATGAACAGTAGACGTGTCATCGGAAAAAGCTGCGATTTTGGAATATTTAGAATCCACTCGTGC
Organism: Pseudophryne corroboree; assembly: GCF_028390025.1. Classification (NCBI taxonomy): domain Eukaryota; kingdom Metazoa; phylum Chordata; class Amphibia; order Anura; family Myobatrachidae; genus Pseudophryne; species Pseudophryne corroboree. The sequence goes on from NC_086445.1 coordinate 561,133,947, forward strand.
TGACGTAGAACTACTTAAGATAGTGCTACTCCGACCTCCAACTGTTCTCTGGACCTTGCCCTTATCAGGAAAGCGTCCATGTTTCCTTTTAAGAAAAATCATCATTCCCGCCATTACCTTGGTAAAGACCCGGGGCGCCGTGGACAACCCAAACGGCAGCGTCTGAACTGATAGTGACAGTTCTGTACCAGGAACCTGAAGTACCCTTGGTGAGAAGGGCAAATTTGGACCTGTAGGTAAGCGTCCCTGATATCCAGTGACACCATATCGTCCCCTTCTTCCTGGTTCGCTATCACTGCTCTGAGTGACTCCATCTTGATTTGAACGCTTGTATGTAAGTGTTCAAATATTTCAGATCTCACCGAGCCGGTTGGCTTCAGTACCACAATATAGTGTGGGATACTACCCCCTTCCATGTTGTAAGAGGGGTACTTTGATTATCACCTGCTGGGAATACAGCCTGTGAATTGTGTGAGGGGGAGATGTCTCGAATTTCCAATGTACACCTGGGATACTACATGTAGGATCCCGGAGTTCCCTTGCGAGTGAGCCCCCTGCGTACTGAAACTCTTGAGATGACCCCCTACCGCACCTGAGTCCGCTTGTACGGCCCCAGCGTTATGCTGCGGACTTGGCAGAAGCTGTGAGGGGCTTCTGTTCCTGGGAATGGGCTGCTTGCTGCAGTCTTCTTCCCTTTCCTCTACCCCTGGGCAGATATGACTGGCCTTTGCCCGCCTGCCCCTATGGGGACGAAAGGACTGAGACTGAAAAGACTGTGTCCTTTTTTGCCGATATGTGATTCGGGGTAACAAAAAGTGGATTTTTCAGCTGTTGCCATGGCCACCAGGTCCGATGGACCGCCCCTTTATACGGCAATACTTCCACATGCCGTCTGGAATCTGCCTCACCTGACCACTGTCGTGTCTTCGTCTGGCAGATATGTAAATCACATTTACTCTTGATGCCAGAATGCAAATATCCCTCTGCGCATCACGCATATATAGAAATGCATCCTTAAAATGCTCTATAGTCAATAAAATCTTGTCCCTGTCAAGGGTATCAAAATTTTCAGTCAGGAAATCCGACCAAGCCCCCTCAGCGCTGCACATCCAGGCTGAGGCGATTGCTGGTCGTAGTATAACACCAGTATGTGTGTATATACTGTCATGATATTTTTCAGCTTCCTATCAGCTGGCTTCTTGAGGGCGGCCGTATCTAGAGACGGTAACGCCATGTTTTTATAAGCGTGTGAGCGCCTTATCCACCCTAAGGTGTGTTTCCCAACTCGCCCTTACTTCTGGCGGGAAAGGGTATACCGCCCATAACTTTCTATCAGAGGAACCCCACGTATCATCACACACTTCATTTAATTTATCTGATTCAGGCAAAACTACAAGTAGTTTATTCACACCCTACAAAATACCCTTATTTGTGGTACTTGTAGTATCAGAAATATGTAACAGCTCCTTCATTGCCCTTAACATGTAACTCGTGGCCCTAAAGGAAAATTACGTATGTTTCTTCACCGTCGACACTGGGGTCAGTGTCCATGTCTGTGTCTGTCGACCGACTGAGGTAAATGGGCGTTTTTACAAGCCCCTGACGGTGTCTGAGACGCCTGGACCGGTACTAATTTGTCCGCCGGCCATCTCATGTCGTCAACCGTCTTGCAGCGTGTTGACATTATCACGTAATTCCATAAGTAGACCATCCATTCCGGTGTCGACTCCCTAGAGAGTGACATCAACATTACAGGCAATTTGCTCCGCCTCCTCACCAACATTTTCCTCATACATGTCGACACACACGTACCGACATACAGCACACACACAGGGAATGCTCTGATAGAGGACAGGACCCACTAGCCCTTTGGGGAGACAGAGGGAGAGTTTGCCAGCACACACCAAAAGCGCTATAATGTATATAACAACCCTAGAAGGTGTTGTTTCTATATATGCGCTCTTAATATATCATTATATCGCCAATTTATGCCCCCCTTCTCTTTTAACCCTGTTTCTGTAGTGCAGTGCAGGGGAGAGTGGGAGCCTTCCTCACCAGCGGAGCTGATCAGGAAAATGGCGCTGAGTGCTGAGGAGAATAAGCTCCGCCCCCTTTTCGGCGGGCTTTTCCTCCCGGTTTTTTAATAACTGGCCTGGGTTAAAATACATACATATAGCCTTAATGGCTATATGTGATGTATTTATTTGCCAAATAGGTATTTATATTGCTGCCCAGGGCGCCCCCAGCAGCGCCCTGCACCCTCCGTGACCGTGTCAGTGAGCCGTGTGACAACAATGGCGCACAGCTGCAGTGCTGTGCGCTACCTCTCTGAAGACTGTGAAGTCTTCTGCCGCCTGTTTCCGGACCTCCGTTCCGCCGTCTTTCTTCAGCGTCTGTAAGGGGGATCGGCGGCGCGGCTCCGGGACGAACCCCAGGCTGACCTGTGTTCCGACTCCCTCTGGAGCTCAGTGTCCAGTAGCCTAAGACTTCAATCCTCCTGCACGCAGGTGAGTTGCCAGTCTCTCCCCTAAGTCCCTCGTTGCAGTGATCCTGTCGCCAGCAGGAATCACTGATTAGAAACCTAAAAAAAACTTTACTAAATAGCTCCTTAAGAGAGCCATCCAGTTTGCACCCTTCTCGGACGGGCACAAAAACCTAACTGAGGCTTGGAGGAGGGTCATAGGGGGAGGAGCCAGTACACACCATGTGACCTAAAAAGCTTTTTAGATGTGCCCTGTCTCCTGCGGAGCCCGCTATCCCCATGGTCCTGACGGAGTCCCCAGCATCCACTAGGACGTTAGAGAAAAGGGTCAAACTACAGTACAATATATAGAAAATGAATGAAGTGCAAAATAGATACAATTTTTGCTATTTTTACATATATAGAATTGTTAAATATTTGAACATTTCTCTAAACATTACACAAACATGTAAAATAATGCTGCTGAAGTATTTTGATACTGTAAGGGTATCCGAACTCCAGGTCGACAACAAAAAGGTTGACACACCTTAGGTCGACGCCAATTGGTCGACACACCTTAGGTCGACATGGACAAAAGGTCGACATGGACAAAGGTCGACAGGAACAAGGTCGACATGGAAAAAGGTCGACATGAGTTTTTTATGTTTTTTTTTTCTTTTTTTGAACCTTTTCATACTTAACGATCCACGTGGACTACGATTGGAACGGTAATCTGTGCCAAGCGAAGCGGAGCGAAGCGGAGCGAAGGCACCATGCCCGAAGCATGGGAGCGAACGCGGTGCACTAATTGGGGTTCCCGGTCACTCTACGAAGAAAACGACACCAAAAAAACTCATGTCGACCTTTTTCCATGTCGCCCTTTTTCCTGTCGACCTTTTGTCCATGTCGACCTTTTGTCCATGTCGACCTAAGGTGTGTCGACCAATTGACATCGACCTAAGGTGTGTCGACCTTTTTGTTGTCGACCCTCAGTCCCAGACCCACTGTAAGACTGAATAGGATTTACTTATGTATACAATGAAAAGATCCTAAGGGGCCTATTTATCATTAAATATTTGCACGCTAATCCCCAAAATATTAAGCATCCCCCAAATATACTATGGAGAGATGGAAGCAGATATCTAATAATGTATCTGCCACGGTCCGTCTCATCTGCAAATGCAGCCCCCATGTTTCTATGGAATTGCTGCTCAGACAGGTTTATCAAGCTCCTGGATGCGATAGGTAATGATATCTCCAGATACCTTTATCCTATTGTATCCTATGGACAAATATAGATATGTCCTCATACATCTAGCTTCAATACACCATGCAGCACAATATTCCTGGCGTGAATGAGTGACCAAGTCCTGTGTCACTGTGCTAGCACCGGAAATCTTCTTTTGGCAAAAATGTGATGATTTATTTGATATGCGACACGTGTTTATCTGTGTGTGACTAAGCTTATATACGGAGCACAATGGAACATGGCATGGAAAAAAAACACCACCGCTGCATTGTAGCACTTTATATACGGACTCAGAGACTCAGTCGCACACAGATATACAAGTGTCCTATATCAAATTGATCAGCACAGTCTCCTCATGCATTCTAGTTGCATTGTGTTGAAATAGCATTTCTGGCAAAGAAATATGCCGGATGCTGGCAGAGTCTCACAGAAACTGGCTCGCAGAGAGGGGCTGTTTGGTGCGACTGCAGCATTGTCTGAGGACACATTTTTTTCCGTTGCCCCATTTGTCCCATTGCACAGGACCTGCCGGCTCATATAGGGGTAGATGTACTAAGCCTTGAAGAGCAATGTATTTCACGGTGCTAAAGTACCAGCCAATCAGCTCCTAACTGTCATGTTACAGGCTGGGTTTGAAAATGACAGTTATGAGCTGATTGGCTGGTACTTTGGGGGAGATTTACTAAGCAGTGATAAAAGAAGAGAAGTGAGCCAGTGGAGAAGTTGCCCATGGCAACCAATCAGCATTAATGTAACATTTATAATTTGCATACTATCAAAGTATACAGAGCAGCTGATTGGGTGCCACGAGCAACTTCTCCACTGGCTCACTTCTCCACTTTTATCACTGCTTAGTACATGTCCCCCCTTAGCACCATGCAATTTATCACTTTTCAAGGCTTTGTACATATCCCCCATATTGAGGCTAGATGTATGAGGACACATCTGTATTTTGCTAAATATGGGCCTAGATGTATCAACCAAGACAGATCACAACCAATATCACCAATAGGACAGTACTGTTAAATGATGCTACAACTAGTTTTACAGTATACATAACGGCAAGGCATGGTAGCCTCCAGAAGCTATTCATAACCAACACAGTGGCAGAGATGTAATGAAGTCAGAGTTCAGCAGCCATGTCGGGGCATGGCCTTGTAAATGATTGACCCTTTAAAAAAAGTCTGAGTTCGGTTGCTGAACTTGTACTTCATTACATCGCAGCCTGTATTTCCAATGGTGTGAATAATCATTAATTTTAATAATCTATTGTGTCAGATAATGTTATCTGCTAGTAGTGGAAAGTGAAGGTCCAAGTGATACAATGTGAAAAATTCTTATTTACCATAAGGACATTGTACTTTTTTATTCTCTGGTCCAAGAGGTCTTTTTCTAAGGAAGTCATCCAGGTTTGGACCTTTTCGTCCCATAGGATCGTCTGGGGGCATAAATCTAAACCAAAGTCAGGTTAAAGGAAAAATTAATAGCTATATCACACAGGCTGAATCAGTATCTTTGAAATGTTGAAATAATCCGCACATAAACTCTCCTCCTCTATTCATTTTATTAATCAGCTGATGTAAATCATATCTCTTGCTACAATACTGTGTTATCTCATGCTCTAAAACTGATTATTGAATTTGTCAACAGCATTTAAATATATGCATGATGTACATACTGAGTACAGTATACTTTATCTAGGGAACATACCAGATAATACCATGAATTTCCCCAAACTCTACATATAAAGGCACCTTGGGTATAATAAATGATACCCTCTATAAGAACTTTTAAGAAAAATATTATTACATTTAGTAATTTGGGCATGAAACATGAGACTTATATACTGTATACCATTGTAAATGTGAAAAATAAATGTAATGAGTAGCTAATTAATCTTCACTGACACAGAATGAAATCTGTATAAGCTATAGTAAATTAACAATGACATGTTGATGAATAAAGCTGAAGTGCAAAGTTTTCTAGGGGAAGATACATCATACCTTGGAAAGAGATATATTAGAGAAGTTGCTCATAACAACCAATCAGATTCTGTAATTTGTCTAGTACCGCCTATAGATGACAGTTAGAAGATGCTTTCTTGGTATGGGCATCTTCTCCACTTTATATATCTGCAAGATTTGATAAATCTACCCCTTTTCATTTCAGAGAGCTTGATTATTGCGAGAATATGACGTTTACAACAAGTATCTTACATGTCATTGACAAAGGAATACATGAGTAGCCGCTCCTCTATGAACTTCTTCCATTCCGGCTTCTCACTCTGGAGGTCTCTGTAGATATCATTTGAGACTATGACCCCATCACACTTGTAGGCCAACTTTACAATAAACCTATCATCATAGCACACAAGCCGTTTTCCATTGACTCGACGAGATGGCGTGAAAACCAGGATTTTCTTCTTTTCAAGTTCAGTCAGAATGTGTTGATCTGCCAAAAATGATGTATAAAGGGATTAATTATTCAGTTTTCCCTATTATGTCCTATCTTAGGTTGGCGTCATAGTTGATAATGGTTTCAATTATAAAATGTGCAAAATACATTGTAAATAGTAGTAATAATTACTGATGTATACTGATATATGTAGTATAATTCTATAACTTAAAACATAAAATTTAAGGACGGTTAAACTTCTATTAATTTGGGTGATATTGGAGCACATTAGTAATTTTGTGTCCTCTGTCAAAGTTCATAGTTAACCCCTATGGGCCCTGTAAAACACTCAGCATTAGGTAAATAGTATAATACAAAGGGTTAAATGTAATAACCGGGTTGGTTTTGCCTTGTAAATGATTGCTGCTTTAAAAAACAGGCAGACTCGCACAAAGTTCTGCACCTCCGGCAGCTCACAGGCTATTACATTTAACCCATGGGGGTATATGCAATTAGCGGCGAATCGCGGCAAATTATCGCCGTTTTTTAATTCGACACAATTCGACCGTCCAATTTCGGCAAGTGGTTGCCGAAATTCACCATATTCAATGGAAAACGGATTCGACAGTCCCGCGGGCGAAAAACAGCCGATTTGCCGGATTTTGCTGCGATTTTAAAAAACGGGGAAAAACGGGAAAAACCCGAAAAAAAATGGCGTGGGGTCCCCCCTCCAAAGCATAACCAGCCTCGGGCTCTTCGAGCTGGTCCTGGTTCTAAAAATCCGGGGGGAAAATTGACAGGGATCCCCCGTATTTTTAAAACCAGCACCGGGCTCTGCGCCTGGTGCTCGTGCAAAAAATACGGGGGACAAAAAGAGTAGGGGTCCCCCGTATATTATACACCAGCATCGGGCTCCACTAGCTGGACAGATAATGCCACAGCCGGGGGTCACTTTTATACAGTGCCTTGCGGCCGTGGCATTAAATATCCAACTAGTCACCCCTGGCCGGGGTACCCTGGGGGAGTGGGGACCCCTTCAATCAAGGGGTCCCCCCCCCCCAGCCACCCAAGGGCCAGGGGTGAAGCCCGAGGCTGTCCCCCCCATCCAAGGGCTGCGGATGGGGGGCTGATAGCCTTGTCAAAATTGAAAGAATGTTGTTTTTTCCAGTAGTACTACAAGTCCCAGCAAGCCTCCCCCGCAAGCTGGTACTTGGAGAACCACAAGTACCAGCATGCGGGAGAAAAACGGGCCCGCTGGTACCTGTAGTTCTACTGGAAAAAAAATACCCAAATAAAAACAGGAGACACACACCGTGACAAGTACAACTTTATTACACACTGCCGACACACACATACTTACCTATGTTGACCCGCCGACTGCCACAGTCTCCGACGATCCGGGGTACCTGTGAAAAAAATTAGACTGACCTCAATCCAGTGTCCGGGAGATAATCCACGTACTTGTTAAAAAAAGAAAACGAACAACCGTACCAGCGGACTGAAAGGGGTCCCATGTTTACACATCAGACCCCTTTCCCCGAATGCCGGGACACCACGTGACTCCTGTCACTGAGGTCCCTTCAGCCAATCAGGAAGCGCTACTTCCGTGGCGCTCACCTGATTGGCTGTGCGCGTGTGACCTCAGACAGCGCATCGCAAAGCCTCTCCATTACTTTCAATGGTGGGAACTTTGCGGGTAGCGGTGGGGTTACCCGCGGTTAGCCGCTGACCGCGGGTGACCTCACCGCTGACGCAAAGTTCCCACCATTGAATATAATGGAGAGGCTTTGCGATGCGCTGTCTGAGCTCAGACGCACACAGAGCCAATCAGCAGAGTGCAAGGACGTTGCACTCGCTGATTGGCTGAAGAGACACTTCTGTGACAGCTGTCACGGGGGTGTCTGCATTCGTGGAAAGGGGTCTCATGTGTCAACATGGGACCCCTTTCAGTCCGCTGGATCGGGTGTTCGTTTATTTATTTTGCCAAGTACGAGGATTTATATCTGGACACTGGATTGAGGTGAGTATAATTATCTTTTATTTTCAGGTACCCGTGGATTCTACTTGGAGAAGAGGACCGACTGCTTCGTGTCAACATAGGTAAGTTTGTGTGTGTCGGCAGTGTGTAATAAAGTTGTACTTGTCACGGTGTGTGTCTCCTGTTTTTATTTGGGTATTTTTTTCCCAGTAGTACTACAGGTACCAGCGGGCCCGTTTTTCTCCCGCATGCTGGTACTTGTGGTTCTCCAAGTACCAGCTTGCGGGGGAGGCTTGCTGGGACTTGTAGTACTACTGGAAAAAACAATATTCTTTCAATTTTGACAAGGCTATCAGCCCCCCATCCGCAGCCCTTGGATGGGGGGGACAGCCTCGGGCTTCACGCCTGGCCCTTGGGTGGCTGGGGGGGGGACCCCTTGATTGAAGGGGTCCCCACTCCCCCAGGGTACCCCGGCCAGGGGTGACTAGTTGGATATTTAATGCCACGGCCGCAAGGCACTGTATAAAAGTGACCCCCGGCTGTGGCATTATCTGTCCAGCTAGTGGAGCCCGATGCTGGTGTATAAAATACGGGGGACCCCTACTCTTTTTGTCCCCCGTATTTTTTGCACCAGCACCAGGCGCAGAGCCCGGTGCTGGTTTTAAAAATACGGGGGATCCCTGTCAATTTCCCCCCCCGGATTTTTAGAACCAGGACCAGCTCGAAGAGCCCGAGGCTGGTTATGCTTTGGAGGGGGGACCCCACGCCATTTTTTTTCGGGTTTTTCCCGTTTTTCCCCGTTTTTTAAAATCGCGGCAAAATCCGGCAAATCGGCTGTTTTTCGCCCGCGGGACTGTCGAATCCGTTTTCCATTGAATATGGTGAATTTCGGCAACCACTTCCCGAAATTGGACGGTCGAATTGTGTCGAATTAAAAAACGGCGATAATTTGCCGCGATTCGCCGCTAATTGCATATACCCCCATGGGTTAAATGTAATAGCCTGTGAGCTGCCGGAGGTGCAGAACTTTGTGCGAGTCTGCCTGTTTTTTAAAGCAGCAATCATTTACAAGGCAAAACCAACCCGGTTATTACATTTAACCCTTTGTATTATACTATTTACCTAATGCTGAGTGTTTTACAGGGCCCATAAAATACGGGGGACCCCTACTCTTTTTGTCCCCCGTATTTTTTGCACCAGCACCAGGCGCAGAGCCCGGTGCTGGTTTTAAAAATACGGGGGATCCCCTGTCAATTTTCCCCCCGCATTTTTAGAACCAGGACCAGCTCGAAGAGCCCGAGGCTGGTTATGCTTTGGAGGGGGGACCCCACGCCATTTTTTTTCTGAATTTTACCATTCCATCTAAAAATAAAAAATAATATTATTTTAAAAAATATATAAATAATACTTGTGCCTCCAAAAAAGACAAACCAAGTACCTAATCCCTTCTATTATAAATAGATATGCTATTATCAATAAAAAAAAACACAAAAAAAAAACATGTTTTAATTTTTTTTTATTAGTTTCACCCACCAAAGTGTGGCGGATTGAAAATTTCGAATTTACTGTCTAAAAGCACTGTTGTCGAATTTCCAAACTTCAATTGAATATACTTTGGTCGAATTGCAGCACTTGTAGCAGAAAAGTCGAATTTGACAAAAGTCGAATTTCAAAAAGTCGAATTTTGAAAGTCCGTTTTTTGGACGGAAAGTACTGAATTGCATTGACGATTTTTTTTTTTGGGCGAAAAAGTCCCGAAATTCGACAATTTCGGGAATTCGACCGCAATTGCATATACCCCATAATCTCTTCACCAGATATTTGTGATATCACAAGTACAAGATGATCAGTTTACTTGGTACAAGATACAAAGCTATATTATCAGAGCCATATCAACTTAGAGCTTTTGAATACTTATTCATGCCATACAATAGTCTCCATATTAATCTTCTTTCTGTATCGTATTAAGTGCTTACCTGTAATGGGCATATCAGGCCTGGGCTGCTCCTTTCTCCACAATGGTACAAACACTGTGACATCTGTATGTCCTCTTTCCAGAAAAAAGGTGACAGCCAGCAATATTCCACGGCATGAGAACACCTCTTTGTTTCCATGGCTACAGAGAAAAGGAAACAAGCAATGAGTTTTGCAGACATATTTTACCATTATGAGTAAAGTAAATCACTGTACAGGATGCCTTCCTGCCCAATAACAATGCAGGGTTTAAAGGGCACAGCCTGTGCAGCGTGCAAGCTGAAACTATCAATATTCATATTATAAAATCTAATTTTACCAGTTTCGATCAGTTATACCTGAAAATTTGGTTTTAAAAGTGACCTTGTTTATTTGTTTTCAATAAAAGTCTTACAGATATAGCCAGCCTCATGGTTGCTGCGATGTGTATGCATGGGCGATCTTGGTTGTGGATTATTAGATCTACACTAAATAGGTCTACAGTCAATAGGTCTACCACTAATGGTAGACATGCATTAGGTCACAGGGTTAAAAGGTTGAGAGGGTCAAAAGGTTGACGTAGAATAGGTAGACAGTAGGAAAGGTCGACAGCGGCAAAATGTCGAGATGGAAAAGGTCGACACAAAAAAGGTAGGCACTATTTATTTATTTTGGGGGGGGGGGTGTTTTGTCACTTTTATGCTACAAACAAGCCCTAATAGTGTACCACGTCCCCACGCATGGCTCGCGTTCGTGCAAGGTGCCTCGCTCAGCTACCGCTGCGCTCTGCACAGGTTACTATTCCCAATTGTAGTGCCTGTGGATGTTAAAGTATGAAAAAGTTGAAAAATATGAAAATTTTTTAAAAAACTTGTGTCTACCTTATGTGTGTCGACCATTGTCATGTCGACCTTTTGATCATGTCGACCCTTTGATCCTCTTGACCTTTTGAACTGTCTTCCTTTTACATGTCCACCTTTTGATCCTGTCGACCTTTTGACCCTGTCGACCTTTCCTACTGTCTACCTATTCTACGTCAACCTTTTGACCCTCTCGATCTTTTGACCATGTGACCTAATGCATTAAACCATTAGTGGTAGACCTATTGACTGTAGACCTTTTTAGTGTAGATTTATGGTCCGGATACCCTCGATCCCACAGCAGTGTCCTAACTATTGAAAAGAGGCTTCAACAATTCAGAGCAGTTGGATTATATATTCACACAAATATACAAACTAATATATGTCCGCCTAGCAGAACATCACCATGCAATCACAGGATAACCTGCTATAAATAGGTTCTAAAAATCCATTGTGCTTGCATACTCCCTTACAAATACTATCTGTGTTAAGAGTGTAGCTTTAGGCCACCAGACAAAATACTGTCCTTTTTATTTTATAAGACAATGGGTTTATTTATGAAGCAGTGGCATTTGTAAGCACTGCTTCCCAGGTGTGTTGGAGGTGAAAATTTGTCACTGTTAGAGATGGTCATCGAAAACCGATGGTTAGCAACAATCAATGTTCCCACTATGGTGAAATTACTTTTTTCCATAAAATTGTGAGTATTCAATGGTTGCCAGTCATCAGAAGTCACTTTCTGATGCTCATCTGATGTTTGACAGCCTTTTGCAGCTGCGAACACCTGGAAGTGCTGTAAATAGCTCAGCTAATATGCACGTCCGCAAAGCTCCTACTGCTTCTGTACATGCGCACATAGTAGCCATTGACGATTTTACCATCAAATGGTTTCGATGCATTGGCTAGTAGCCATTGCATCACCTGAATTGATGTCATTCAATGCCTAACTTCTGATGTTCACCACTATTCAGTTTAAAGCCTGATGTGCTTTACAATGACTGTGAGTGCCGCTTTCAATTTTCACCTCTAACCTGCTGGGTTGCAGCGGCTATCAAAAAGTTGCTGCTTTGTACTTGAAGCCCTATGAATCTTTTCAGTACACTGTGCCTTTAACATTAATTACAATTAATAGGGTTGTCATACTGCACTGTACATGAGGAATATTGTAACATTCTTAAAATGAGATAAATGTAATAAGCAAAGTCCTATGATAATTTACAACTTTACAAAAAAAGAAAATATAGCATTTCTTGGCACACTTAGATGACCTGTAATATGCCTTGCTGTAAAGTTGAGTACGATGAACAACTGTTTGAAAGGTCACTGAACTGGAAATTAACATGAATTAAAATAACATTCACCTCATGTTGCATTTGACCTTCAACTTGTTATTATGCAAGTATATTTTTGGAATATTTCCTGGTTCTGTGTTTAGTAAGGTAAGTTTTCATAATCACCGCCCTTGTTGTTTTAACAGCACAGTCTTATAAAAAAACTCAATGGCCATGTGCTGGTGTCAGTTAACACCTATTGGGGCAAACATTGCTAAAAACTGGAAGGACACTCTTGTACTGTATATACCTGAATTATCCAACCAGATTCCAAAATGTGTTTACAAATGTTTCCCCTCTAAAAAACAGAAATTAATATTTACAGTGGATTTAAATGTGTTTACTATTTGTATAAACATTCCCAAATTGAGTGTGAATTTATAGGATAGTGCAGTGGTTCTCAAACTGTGCACCATGGCACCCAGGGGTGCCTCGGGACACTTGCAAGTGTGCCTTGGGTTGGTGAAAGAGAACCAATTCAAACTATTTATGGTCACTGCAATAGGCAATACCAGTGCTGGTGTCTACCAGTCATAAAATATGTGGACAAACAGAAGTGAATCCTGTCCCTCAACACATAATTAAACCTAAGTATGACATATAAACACAATTTACTTAATTCTCTCTCTCTCTCTCTCTCTCTCTCTCTCTCTCTCTCTATATATATATATATACACACTGCTCAAAAAAATAAAGGGAACACTAAAATAACACATCCTAAATCTGAATGAATGAAATATTCTTATTAAATACTTTGTTCTTTACATAGTTGAATGTACTGACAACAAAATCACACAAAAATTATCAATGGAAATCAAATTTATTAACCCATGGAGGTCTGGATTTGGAGTCACACTCAAAATTAAAGTGGAAAAACACACTACAGGCTGATCCAACTTTGATGTAATGTCCTTAAAACAAGTCAAAATGAGGCTCAGTAGTGTGTGTGTGGCCTCCAGGTGTCTGTATGACCTCCCTACAATGCCTGGGCATGCTCCTGATGAGTTGGCGGATGGTCTCCTGAGGGATCTCCTCCCAGACCTGGACTAAAGCATCTGCCAACTCCTGGACAGTCTGTGGTGGATGGAGCGAAACATGATGTCCCAGATGTGCTCAATTGGATTCATGTCTGGGGAACGGGCGGGCCAGTCCATAGCATCAATGCCTTCGTCTTGCAGGAACTGCTGACACACTCCAGCCACATGAGGTCTAGCATTGTCTTGCATTAGGAGGAACCCAGGGCCAACCGCACCAGCATATGGTCTCACAAGGGGTCTGAGGATCTCATCTCGGTACCTAATGGCAGTCAGGCTACCTCTGGCGAGCACATGGAGGGCTGTACGGCCCCCCAAAGAAATGCCACCCCACACCATTACTGACCCACTGCCAAACTGGTCATGCTGGAGGATGTTGCAGGCAGCAGAACGTTCTCCTTGGCGTCTCCAGACTCTGTCACGTCTGTCACATGTGCTCAGTGAGAACCTGCTTTCATCTGTGAAGAGCACAGGGTGCCAGTGGCGAATTTGCCAATCTTGGTGTTCTCTGGCAAATGCCAAACGTCCTGCACGGTGTTGGGCTGTAAGCACAACCCCCACCTGTGGACGTCGGGCCCTCATACCACCCTCATGGAGTCTGTTTCTGATCGTTTGAGTAGACACATGCACATTTGTGGCTTGCTGGAGGTCATTTTGCAGGGCTCTGGCAGTGCTCCTCCTGTTCCTCCTTGCACAAAGGCGGAGGTAGCGGTCCTGCTGCTGGGTTGTTGCCCTCCTACGGCCTCCTCCACGTCTCCTGATGTACTGGCCTGTCTCCTGGTATCGCCTCCATGCTCTGGACACTACGCTGACAGACACAGCAAACCTTCTTGCCACAGCTCGCATTGATGTGCCATCCTGGATGAGCTGAACTACCTGAGCCACTTGTGTGGGTGGTAAACTCCGTCTCATGCTGCCACTAGAGTGAAAGCACCGCAAGCTTTCAAAAGTGACCAAAACATCAGCCAGAAAGCATAGGAGCTGAGAAGTGGTCTGTGGTCACCACCTGCAGAACAACTCCTTTATTGGGGGTGTCTTGCTAATTGCCTATAATTTCCACCTGTTTTCTATTCCATTTGCACAACAGCATGTAAAATTGATTGTCAATCAGTGTTGCTTCCTAAGTGGACAATTTGATTTCACAGAAGTGTGATTGACTTGGAGTTACATTGTGTTGTTTAAGTGTTCCCTTTATTTTTTTGAGCAGTGTATATATATATATATATATATTTATTTATTTATTTTTTTCATTTCCCAGTAAGAAACTTTGGCCTAGAGGTGCCATGAAAAAAATTCTGATACTAGGGCCTCGTGATTCAAAAAAGTTTGGGAACCCCTGGGATAGTGAGTGGTTCTGAAACCAAATTTTCTGTATAATAGGTGTACACTATAATGCAGGAAACAAGTAATTTCTTCATTGTTTGGATTCATTATGACACTGTTTTCCAATTCAGTAATAACTCCTAACAGTAGGCTAACAGCACCTGTGACACACTAAGGTTGCAGAACTGTGGTCAGTGCTCCTTCCAGAATTCAATGTGTACTTTCACATAAAGAACAGGTTACTGTTTGACAATAGGTCCACGTTACATTCAGCAAGTGACTGATGGTAGTTCAAAGCCTAGTGCACCATGGACTCTGGATACACAGCCTAATGTTGCTGAATGGTAATCATTTGAAACAAATTCTCTTAGTTCATCAAAAGTGACCTAAGTATAATTAAATTAAGTCCCTTTCACATCTCCAATGCCAGATCCCACCCGGGAATTGGAAACGGGTCCTTCCCAGGTGGGATCCGGCATTGGAGCCTAAGATCTTGCTTCCCGACCCGGCAATTTGCCGGGTCGGTTGCCATAGCGGCAGGGGGGGAAGGCGGAGCAGGCAGTGGGGACAGCGCTGGGAGATGAGCTCATCTCTGCGCCGGCCTCTCCCTATGTAGTGAACGGGTCCCGGGTCGCATCAATCCGGGAACCCATTTACACTGCCACTGACCTGGTATTCAACCCGAGAATAACCCTTCTTATAACCCGGGTTGAATTACTGGGTCAGGCGAGCCTGAATTCTTCAAGGCCCCTTTCACATTGCACAGTGACCCGCGTTGACCCGGCAATATTCCTGGTCGATACCGGGTTATTTTTGCAATGTGAAAGGGGTATTAGTTTTGTCTTAACAGAATTCAAACTGTTCAAAAAACAGTCTTATTTCAAATGGCATGTAAAATGCTAATAATTTACTGAGCAGCTTGAGGGTTACAGATCAATGGACATAATTCATGTACTTTCGAGTCTTTAGTGCCAAGTCTAACTGTGCTACACAGATACACTGCTGCCTGCGGCAAAGTTTGTGGTTTCTTGTAAAAAAGGCCCCAACTTATCAAATTGTTTACTAAACTATTATTTGAGATGAAGTCAGAAGAAGTAATGTGCACAGAGTAAAATGCTCATACAACATTGAAGCTCTTGGTCCCATTGTGCTCCACAATGTGCAGTTGGGACAGGCATTTTTGCAGAGCAAGATAATCACATTCAGAAGAGATGACTTATATGCAGCAACAGCATTCCAACTGCATGGAGTGGCCACACATTCATTTCATGGAGTAGGGCACAAAACAGCTAACATTTTATAGAGGATTCCCTTCTAGATTGTGGAAGAAAGTTTCTAATTTTCAAAAGTGGCTCTAAAGAGTATAGAGTTAAATTGGGTACACACTGATTGATATGTTGTCCAATCTGTTGGAACAGACAGACATATTGCTTACACTGGTGCATATTGGGCAATGTGTGTGCCCGATATGCGGGTGTCCGCTGTCGCTAGTGATGTTGTTAGGTTTGATGTGCTACACATCGAACCTGACGATATCGCTAGCATCCTGTTGTATGCTAACGAAGGATGGAATATGATTGTTCTGTCCTTCAGTTACATCACTCCAGTGTGTACAGGTAATCTGGATTGGCAGGTGTTTGTTTCAACATGATGGCATTTGTTCCAATGTCGGAACGAATGCCCATCGCTCAAGTGTGTACCCAGCTTAAGGTGTTCAGGATAAAGTACACTTAGTGGTCCATATGTACCACTGGTTCCCAAACTGTGAACCTAGGGTGCTGCAAGGCTTTTGCAGGGGTGCTTTGGGTTAGTGATCCAGGACCAAATCAAATTATTTATGATCAAAGAGATAGGTAAAACATGTGCTAGTGGCTGCAAATTATAAAGCATGTGGACAATCAGAAGCACAACTGTTCACCACCACATAACTGAACCTATGGATGACAGGTAGGCACAATTTACTTAATTTTATATTTTTTCCAAATTTATCAATACAAATTTTTTATCCTAGGGGGACCATGAAAAAAATGCTGATACTCCAGGGCACTGTGATTCAAGAACGTTTGAGAACCACTGATCTAGACAGAATACGAAACCATGGTGTTTTGCTGTGCACATCAGGTGTGCTCTGTGATGGATGTCCACATTATCCCTACATAACCAGCAAGCATTAACAGTTTAATGTACGCAAGTATAACATAAATCCGGAGAACAAACACTATCAAGTTCAAGTGCAAACCACGAACATCTCCCTTTTGTTAGCAAATATATATATATATATACCGTATATATATATATATATACCGTATATATATATATATATATATATATATATATTAGTTCTCCGTGGAAGTCCGTCTAAGAGGTACATGTAATAGCTCAGTTATTTAACAGACCATTGCTGGCATTTAAATGCAGGGCCAATGTCACTTTGCACCCTTTGCCCACAATTAAAATCCCCCCCCCAGGGGGAGATTTACTAAGCCTTGGAGAGTGATAAAGTGGAGAGAGATAAAGTATCAGCCATTCAGCTATGAACTGCCATGTTACAGGCTGTTTAAGAAATGACAGTTAGGAGCTGATTGGTATGTGGGTTATCTCTTTCCAAGGCTTAATACATCTGCCCATAGGTCACATAAGTGTGACAGAGACACTTAGACAAAAAATGTCTGTATTTATCAGTACAGTATATGACCTCCTATAAAATTCTAAAGCTGTATTGCATTAAAAAATGTAATGGCTAAACCAATACAATATGCTGCAGCAGAATTTCCTTTATACAAGCTTCTTTTGAAAAAAAATATACTTCCTTGTGAACCCTCGAAATAGCTGTAGTATTTACCCAAGGCTATAAGGTGTAAGTATCTCATATAGAGGTTCTAATTTTGCAAACGCTGAGAAAATTCCCAGGAGGAGGAAAGAGCAGGTATATTTACATAAAGCGTATTTGCATAGACTGCTAGTGAGCTGTTCAGGCAGGCAGGTCTCTGGCCATGTGAATCAGCAAGGAACAATGTAGAAGATTAAGCATACAGGAAGTAGCAGTGCGGAATTTCCCTTTAGTGAACCTGACACTAAATTATACTTTGTACTTTGTTCCACACAGCTGCAAAATACCTTTCTTTGACTAAAGAGGCAATGACTGTCTTTAACTACTGTCCTCATCTTGCATGTTTCTCTTGTTGATGGATTGTCCACAACAAAGAGAGATAAAAAATGTCTACAGTATGTGGTTTATAAAGTTGTACAGTAAATGACAACTGATGTTCTGTATGTTAAACCTGCAAGCTAGCATTCTTTGATGTCTTTTGCTTTAAAAAAAATTGCATCAAACAACTCAATTAAAAGGTTTCAGATGAAGTAGAGTATAATATACATGGGTAACCGTTATTCGCCACAACAATGTAAATATTACTGGTAAAATCTAGTCACACTAATATATCTAGAAGTATAGATGAATGAATTTGTAATGTAGGCCATTACTATTATTTGCACTGCGCTGGTTACAACAGTTGGTGGGTAGCATGGGATGGACTCAGTAGCGGATCTTGCCACGGGCAAGCAGGACTTTTGCCCGGGGCGCCGCCTTCCGGAGGGCGCCGGCGCCATCCGGAGGGCGCCGCACCAGGGCAAGATCCGCTGCTGCTGTGCCCCCCGCTGCCGCTGTGAAGGGAAACTAGAGTTTCCGTTCGTGGAGAGGTCCTTTACTGCGCGGAGCGCGATGACGTCATCGCGCACTGCACAGCAAAGGTCCTCTCCACGAAGGGAACTAGACGCTCAGGATCCCGGCAGCAGAATGCCAGCAGGGGGCGGGGAGGGGGGGGGCAGCGCAACTAAGCCCCTAACGGGCTTGCTGCGCTCACTACGCTGCAGGCACAGTGGCAAACTGCGCTCGCCACAGGTTCTATTCCCACTCTTTGGGTATCATGGACTGGACACCCATGAGTGGGAATAGTCCCGACTGTCGGGATTTAGAAGGGGGTGGGATGTAGCCGCTATTTTTTAGACCTGTTTACACATGTTGGACTAGTATCAGCTTATATACAGATAAGCAACGTATGCACACACTCATGCACACACACATGCACACACAGACACATGCACAGTCGCACAAAGAATTACTGTACTTTAATATATGCAAAACATATTGCTTAAGCTATTATTTTTACAGCCAAGCCTTTCAAGTAGGTTAAGGTACAAACAACAAATAACAAAAAAAACAAAAAACATTTAATGTGACAACAGAAAAATGGGTCAAAGAGTTCTTATTTTCTAGAGTAACATTTCTCTGAAATAAGTTTCAAAACACAGCCAGTGAGCCCATAACAGAACAGGAAATGAATCAGCAGAGTCCTGCTTATTACTGCATAAACCAGCCATTGCCTATACATCATTATTTTGCATATATATATTTATTTATTTATATATTTTTTCTTCACACAACCACATGTTTATTGCAAAATACACATTAAGCTTACTGACCTCATTTTGTTTGCAAATGTCAGTGATCATTTAAAACTGTAATACGTGAAACCCTAACTTAAATGACATACAGTGTAAACATAAAACTGAATACAAAGAATAAAATAAACTACAAAAATATTGCTCAGTCACTGCTGCTAGGAAATAGAGACTTCTGGGAAAAAGTGGGGCCTTAGGACTCACAAAATAAGCCTTATTGTTTTTGCTATGAAAATAGGTATACTTTATGGCAAACAGATATTGTCTTTCTTTTTTTCTTTCTTTAAAACAAACACTGCAAAGGTACATTGTGATGATCTTTGCACCAAACCTCAGGCGTCCACAAATGATATGTCTCCAGACTGGCATGTGAGCCATTCATCGGTTTAAGATCCTTGAAAAAAAATTCTGCTGCACTACCTACAGTACTGTATGTTTCTGATGCACTGAATTTTCATGAGCAGGAAGCTGAAGGGAACAAATTGAAAATGCGAAGCACTGACATAAGACTTATTTTCTATTACTGTCAGCGTTAAACCTACTGTGTTATAACTGATATGAAGTACTACATTCAGTTAATGGGGCAAATGATAATTGCTAAAGGTGCATACACACAGTGCGATTCTGGCTAAATGCCGATTTTGACTATGTGATTTCCCTTAAACTCCCCAAAGCCCAGAATCACCGATACTGACTGTACACATGGTGCAATTTTGGCTATGTACAATTTTGACTATATACAATTTTGACTATACTAGAAACTGGATTGTACGCAGCATAGTCAAAATTGCCTTGCCTGCACAGTCTATTTTTTCTTGCAATACCGACCATGCGGGAATGCGCATCGGTATTGCAAGCTGTGTACATACGGCGCTATATGTGCTAACTTTTCTTATGATTTTCGTAAGCACACATCGCACCGTGTGTATGCACCTTAAGACTCATTAAGGATTGCAGTTTAATAAAAAACAACATTAACAACAGCTCAGTAATGTTGAATACATGTCAGTAGACTTACAAAAAATATAGCAAAGTGTAACAAACCTCATAGCCACATTACTGCCATCAATGACAATTGGTCTTAAGTTGTTACTATCACTTTCTTCATTTGAAGTTGTGGATGCCTTTACTCCCATGCTCCCTCGAGGTATTAAAACAGCATCTGTTGACTCCTCTGGCACAGCTTCTCGTTCTGGGTTTCCTCCGTGTTTCACAAGCTCTCCCAATACAGAATTTGTATCTGCATCCACACCAAGATTCTGCAGGACCGCATGGATTTCGTCTGAGGTATAACCTAGTTTACGGAAAAAGTCTACTTTCATCTGCATCTCAGACTGGTCAGCAAGGTCAGGTGAACTGTCCTTTTCTGGTGACCGGTCACTTCTTGCCCTTTTTTGGCCCCATCCTTGGCTGTAAAAACCTTCGTCATGTGTGTCTCCATATAATAAAGCAAGGTCATACTTTGGAAGTTCGTACCCTTTACATTTGTTGGGTTCATTCCAGCTTTGCTGATCCAAACAGCAGTTGAAATCAAACGGAAGGCTATCCATTACAAGTGCTTCAGTCTGCTGTAGTGACCTCCAGCTTCAGCTACAAACACATAATTAATCATTAGCTTAGGTTAACTTGTACCAATAATGTTTGCAGTAAAATGTCAGCTCTAACTTCCCCTGATTAATACAGCTCAAGAACTTTTCACATAAGTCATTGCACATTTCAGATATTTCTTAGTGCTGTTTCTCAAACTCCGTTGTTACAGTCCAGGTTTTAAGGATATCCATGCTTGAGCACAGGTGTCTTAGTACCTCAGTCAATTTGATTTAACCTCTTCAGTGGCATGCCCGGAAACTTTCCGGGGCCAGCTGCGGTGTGCAGACTGGCAATCCCGGAAATTTTCCGGGGCATGCCATTGCTCCCCCTCCCTCCACCTTACACTCCGCTCGGCCGGTGGACTAGAAGATCATGACACGATCGCGTTGTGACATCATGACGCGATCGCGTTATTCCATAAAGCTCTGCAGGCAGAGCGGAGTACAAGGGAGGAGTGTGGGAGATGATTACAGTGCTGGCTGGCTAGTGCCCGCCAGCAAACGCTACCTAGGGGATGGCCATCAGTGGGTTTTACATCGATGGTCACCATCGATGGATAACCTCGATGGTGTAAAACCATCTTGAATGGACCCATTGATGGTTTTTACCCGTCGATGGTCATCCCTGCACTACTATACAAATGCAAACCAAGAGGCATGGCATAGTGGGTGTCAGGGAGCGGAGCTAAGCTCCGTGCCGACACTTTGATAAAAAAATAAAAATAAATTGGTAGCACTGAACCATCGATAGCGGGAAACCATCTGGTTCTCCCCCATCAATGGTAAAAGTCTTCAACATTGGTCATAGACCATCAATGCTTTTGAATCATCGATGGTCGGTGGCCATTCCTAGCTACCCCATGGCATCAAACATTCCCTAGGCAACGAGCATTCCCCATGGAAATGAGCATGGATCCCAGAGCATAAAACCCCTGGCAAAAAGCATGACACAATGCGTGAAACCCCTGGCAATGCGCATGAAACACCTGGGAACGCGCAGGTAAAAAAAAAATTAAAACCTGCCCTGGGAGGTTTGGTCAAATTCCAAAAACCCGCCACTGAAAGGGTTAAAAATCTGGACTCAAGCATGGATATCCTTAAAACCTAGACTGTAATGGCCGAGTTTGGGAAACTCTTGTTTCGTGTTTTCCAAAAAGCATCATGCATTGTATGATATAATTAGTAAATATACATTTAATAGTTTAGTGCTATGTTTAATAAATAGGCAAGCATTACTAAATACTATGATAACATAATTAGAAAAAAATAACTTTCACTGCTGGATGTTTGTAGAAGGCAGGAATATTAGAGATGACTGGGTAGTGAGGGATATGTAAATCAACCTTTATTATTCTACAGCATTTGGAGGAAACGACTGCCCAAAATAAATCTCACTTTTATATTTTCTCCCTAGGTACCCACCACTGACAAAAGTCAGAAGACAATACCCTCCAGATTTCTAAATTATGACATTAGACTAATATATCTGGATCATGTCAGCACTATCCAGATGCACTCAGTATTATTAATTCTCAGTACATTAGTTTAATAATTAACAAGGTTTAAATACATACTGTAAATATTCAATGTACTGTACTTGGAAAACACTTTTAAAAATGGTGTTGATCACTTGGTAAACATAATAAATCTTATGTCATCATTAGCAGTAAACAGTAGGTAAAGGAAATATGTTACTCACAACACTGTAATAGTGGCCTCACTACACCCTGTGCTGGACATGCCCTCTGCGTGCCTGATGTCAGGAGGTGGGGTAACCAGCATCAGGAATCACAGCACTGTGCGCTGGGGGTCTGTAGTAGCTGCAGTGTACTAGTCTGGGGAGTCCACAGGACACTCTGCCCAACACTGCAGTAGGCACTCTGGTAGTCAGAAGCATGGGCCATGGGTGAGCGACAGTGCCACCCACAGGGTTCTGCGCCCTGGGCGGGGGCACCGCTTTCACACTCCTAGTTACTGCCTGGTTACTCAAGTGTAACATTTAAATTTCATATAAATGTGGTTAGACTTCTGCTTTCCATGCTGACTCCTGAACTCATTATTGGAGTTATGAGAAAAGTGAGTATCAGATTAGGCAAGACCAGCTGAGCATTAAGCAGTATCCCTATAATTTAATTATATCAGATTAACACAAGTGATTAATGCATTTCTCTTTTTGGAAACACGTCTCAAATAGTGTAACTTTACAGATAACCATCAACATACTGTATGTGTGTGTGTACTGTATATATATATATATATATATATATATTTTATTTTTTTTTATTTTTCCAAACCTCCACATTGCACTAAGAATCCACAAAGTGTGAACAATGAGGTATGTATTAGAAGAATATTGTGGCAGTTGGACTTGCATACACATTTTTTTTTTTTGCCGGCAGTTTGCAAAGACAATACACTTTCTCAAGTACTATATTGTAAAAAGATTAAAACATGTTTGGGTCAGGGTATGTTCCAGCACTCACATCCGATCAGTTATTGCTGGGGCGGTCCTTTATATATGAGACGCCTTTGGCATCATCTCTATAGATATACTGTACACCTACAGTGTAGGAAAAAGGCACACTCTCCAGATAGTCACTTTCAAAGTATCTCACTTTATTGAAATTGAATGCTGTGTGAGAAATGACAGCCAACATTTCCATTCCATTTGTGAATCTTTTTCAAGGCAAACTGATTACAATGAAGTATTAGTTGTGTACAGAGCATACACCAGCCAGCATGCAATGACAATAAAGTGAGATACTTTGAAACAAATACATACATAAACTATAAGCAGATACCCTAACAGTGGTAGTGGTAGCATTCTATTTATTTACCCATCACAGAACTTCACAACATGGCTGCTAACACATCGCATGAACAAAGCTATATATATATCACACAATATATTTTGTGTAGATGCAAATGTGATAAACCCATGAATCAAATAGGTCATAATATACACAAAATATCACAATCCTACACAATCCAGCACTCATTCATAAAGTTATAATTATAAAAGATAACAACAACATCAAAAACAAGAAAAAAAGTAGTAACAAGAAGATAAGAAAACTTAATTACTTAATTACTTAATTACTGTAGTAATAACTTGCATCTGCCTCCAAATCATGTTCTAACCATTTAAGCTGAAATAAGTCAGTCAGTAAACCTGTAATATCTAGCAGTCTTCATGGCTTACCAGATGATTCAGAACAGACACACATAGAATACAAGAATCCTATAAGCTTACAGGCTGAGAAGTGAAGGCCTGCCTGACATTTCTTCTGTGTTATATGCAACAGGAAATAAAAGTACAGTCAGTTGGGCGTGTACAGTACATGTGGGTGGTAATAACACAGCTTGATCTGGTTATTTAAAGATATAGTCACCCTAACTATTGCAATATGATGTTCCCATTACAAACGTTCTCACTGTTCAGGGCAATGGAACAGAGTTAAGACATGCCAGTGACTTGAGGGCTTGAATACTGTATCAGTTCTACATTTTCTGTATCAATATGGCTAACAGGCCACTTCAAGTTTTCATGTAATGGAAACAAAATTAGTCTACAATATAAAAAAAATTATTTTTCATATTTGCACAATGCATTGGAACTGACAAACCCTTGTGGTACTGGATACAATGTTGTTCTGTGTTGTAGACAAGATATTCATACTTGATTAAGCCGGGTACACACTAGCCGATGTGTGTACCCGGCGATATTGGCTGCGGCAGGGACCCGGCGGGGTGCCGGTACCGGCAAGTGCATGCACACTTGCCGATGCCGGCGTGAAGCGAGCGACGGCGGGGGGGGGGGGGGGGGGAGCGGGGGCCATGTTGCAGCTGCTGCATGGCTCTTGTTAATGAAGTCCTCCCTCGCCTGGACTGGGAGCGCGCATCATTAATGATGTTGAGTGTACACACTAGACGAGATAGTAGAAGATATTGCAGAGAAAGACCCCTCTGAGCGATATCTTTTACTTTCTTGTCTAGTGTGGGGCTTTAGGGCTTTATTCAGGTTTGTTAGCAAACCAAAAAAGTTAGCAATAGGGCAAAACTGTGTTGCACTGCAGGTGGGGATTTGGGTGGGATGTGTTATAACTGAAATGTAAATTGCAGTGTAAAAATAAAGCAGCCAGTATTTACCATGCACAGAAACAATATAACCCACCCAAATCTAAATGTCTCTGCACATGTTACATCTGTCCCACCTGCAGTGCACATGGGGGGTAATTCAGATCTGATCGCAGCAGCAAACTTGTTAGCTAATGAGCAAAAATATTGTGTACCGCAGGTGGGGCAGATATAACATGTGCAGAGAGAGTTAGATTTGGGTGGGGTGTGTTAAAACTGAAATCTAAATTGCGGTGTAAAAATAAAGCAGCCAGTATTTACCCTGCACAGAAACAAAATAACCCACCCAACTCTAAATGTCTCTGCACATGTTACATCTACCCCACCTGCAGTGCACATGGTTTTACCCAATTTCTAACTTTTTTGGTTTGCTAACAAGCCTGAATAACCCCCTTAATACAGTATTATCCACAAAGATCAGACTAAAGGTCCATACACACTGGGCGTTTTTGCCCAGCGTGTATGCATAGCGATGATCGCTGACATCGCTGGGCTGAAAAGGGCTCAGTGCATACACACTGAGCGCTTTACCCCGCTGCCCAGCGATGTCAGCGGGGGTGAACGGCTTTCCATAGCAGGACGCTATGAAAAGCTGCTCACCCCACCGTTCATCTATTGGTAACACCAGTAGATGAACGGCGGCGGCTAGCGATGATGCGGAAGCACCCATCAGCGCTCATCGCTCATCGCTGGGGTATACACACTGGGCGGTTTTGCACTGAAAGCAGCTCAACACACCAAAAGTGACCTGCTTTCAGCTCAAAATCGCCCAGTGTGTATGGGCCTTAAAAAGGAAAGTTTGGAAAGACTTTGGTCCATAACAGGAACAGTTGGAAGGGGGTGGTATTCAGTTTGCTGCTGTCGGGATCCCAGCGCACAGTATACCGGCGCCGGAATCCCGACAGCTGGCATACCGACACTTTATCTCCCTTTTGAGGGTCCACAACCCCCCTGGAGGGAGAATAAATAGCGTGGCGCGCTACAGCAAGCACAGCGAGCCTGCAAGGGGCTTATTTGCGCTTGCCACACTGTCGGTATGCCGGCGGCCGGTATTCCGGCGCCAGTACGCTGATCGCCGGGAGCCCGGCCGCTGGCATACAATACTACACTCGTTGGAAGGTACAGTGTGATTATTATGAGGAGACTGAATATTGTAGTTTGTTAAATACACATCAACCAATCAATATACATAAATATCAGTTTTGTAAACATCCAGTAAAATTTAAACAATTCCATTTTTTTTTAAATCTTAGCAGAAACAAGAGTTGCTCCTTAACCCGATACACAAAAAAAACATAATACAAATTGGTCAGGAAGCATTCAATTAAAAAACACAGCTTCAGCTACACATGATGCAAAAGATTTCATTGACAGGAGAGTTGTACTTTGCTTACTGATGGATTTAGGTGTATCTATGACAGCAGTTCATGACTTGTCACTTGGCCACTGTCTCCACTTTACAGTACGCTGAGATAAGATCTGAGGCGTAGTGTACTGTACTAATCTTATTATTATATACACATTAATGTAAGATAGAATACACAGCATATTCCAGAAAGGGAGTGCCATAGTGGAAATACTGTATACTGTACATATAATACAAATACAGGCACCAGTACATCACAGTACATTGTTACAATAAGCGATTAAGAGGCCACAGACACACACCAGCAAATTGGTAAAACGCTATTTTTTTTATGGCATCAAAATTACAACATGTCTTTCCCTGTGCGACCCCCCCCCCCCCCCCCCCAAACGGAGCATCACTTGAATTGCTATGTCGTGCCCCACCTAGTGTCTGCCCATGCGCAAAACGCAAAAAGAGTGATAGTAAAAATAAGAATTTACTCACCGGTAATTCTATTTCTCGTAGTCCGTAGTGGATGCTGGGACTCCGTAAGGACCATGGGGAATAGCGGCTCCGCAGGAGACTGGGCACAACTAAAAGAAAGCTTTAGACTACTGGTGTGCACTGGCTCCTCCCACTATGACCCTCCTCCAGACTTCAGTTAGGATACTGTGCCCGGAAGAGCTGACACAATAAGGAAGGATTTTGAATCCCGGGTAAGACTCATACCAGCCACACCAATCACACCGTATAACTCGTGATACTATACCCAGTTAACAGTATGATAACAACTGAGCCTCTCAACAGATGGCTCAACAATAACCCTTTAGTTAAACAATAACTATATACAAGTATTGCAGACAATCTGCACTTGGGATGGGCGCCCAGCATCCACTACGGACTACGAGAAATAGAATTACTGGTGAGTAAATTCTTATTTTCTCTGACGTCCTAAGTGGATGCTGGGACTCCGTAAGGACCATGGGGATTATACCAAAGCTCCCAAACGGGCGGGAGAGCGCGGATGACTCTGCAGCACCGAATGGGCAAACTCTAGGTCCTCCTCAGCCAGGGTGTCAAACTTGTAGAATTTAGCAAATGTGTTTGACCCCGACCAAGTAGCTGCTCGGCAAAGTTGTAGAGCCGAGACCCCTCGGGCAGCCGCCCAAGAAGAGCCCACCTTCCTCGTGGAATGGGCTTTCACTGATTTAGGATGCGGCAGTCCAGCCGCAGAATGTGCAAGCTGAATCGTACTACAGATCCAGCGAGCAATAGTCTGCTTTGAAGCAGGTGCACCCAACTTGTTGGGCGCATACAGGATAAATAGCGAGTCAGTCTTTCTGACTCCAGCTGTCCTGGAAACATAAATTTTCAGGGCCCTGACTACATCCAACGACTTGGAAGCCTCCAAGTCTTTAGTATCCGCAGGCACCACGATAGGTTGGTTCAGATGAAAGGCTGATACCACCTTAGGGAGAAATTGGGGACGAGTCCTCAATTCTGCCCTATCCATATGGAAAATCAGATAAGGGCTTTTACATGACAAAGCCGCCAATTCTGATACACGCCTGGCCGAAGCCAAGGCCAACAACATGAGCACTTTCCACGTGAGATATTTCAATTCCACGGTTTTAAGTGGCTCAAACCAATGTGACTTTAGGAAATCCAACACCACGTTGAGATCCCAAGGTGCCACTGGAGGCACAAAAGGGGGCTGAATATGCAGCACTCCCTTAACAAAAGTTTGAACTTCAGGTAGTGAAGCCAGTTCTCTCTGGAAGAAAATCGATAGAGCCGAAATCTGGACCTTAATGGAACCCAATTTTAGGCCCATAGTCACCCCTGACTGTAGAAAGTGCAGGAAACGGCCCAGCTGAAATTCTTCCGTTGGGGCCTTCCTGGCCTCACACCACGCAACATATTTTCGCCATATGCGGTGATAATGGTTTGCAGTTACCTCTTTCCTAGCTTTAATCAGCGTAGGAATGACTTCCTCCGGAATGCCCTTTTCCTTCAGGATCCGGTGTTCAACCGCCATGCCGTCAAACGCAGCCGCGGTAAGTCTTGGAACAGACAGGGCCCTTGCTGCAGCAGGTCCTGTCTGAGCGGCAGAGGCCATGGGTCCTCTGAGATCATTTCTTGAAGTTCCGGGTACCAAGCTCTTCTTGGCCAATCCGGAACAATGAGTATAGTTCTTACTCCTCTTCTCCTTATTATCCCCAGTACCTTTGGTATGAGAGGAAGAGGAGGGAACACATAAACCGACCGGTACACCCACGGTGTCACTAGAGCGTCCACAGCTATCGCCTGCGGGTCTCTTGACCGGGCGCAATACTTTTCTAGCTTTTTGTTTAGGCGGGACGCCATCATGTCCACCTGTGGCCTTTCCCAACGGTTTACAATCAGTCGGAAGACTTCTGGATGAAGTCCCCACTCTCCCGGGTGGAGGTCGTGCCTGCTGAGGAAGTCTGCTTCCCAGTTGTCCACTCCCGGAATGAACACTGCTGACAGTGCTAACATGTGATTTTCCGCCCATCGGAGAATCCTTGTGGCTTCTGCCATCACCGTCCTGCTTCTCGTGCCGCCCTGTCGGTTTACATGGGCGACCGCCGTGATGTTGTCTGACTGGATCAGTACCGGCTGGTTTTGAAGCAGGGGTTTTGCCTGACTTAGGGCATTGTAAATGGCCCTCAGTTCCAGAATATTTATGTGCAGGGAAGTCTCCTGACTTGACCATAGTCCTTGGAAGTTTCTTCCCTGTGTGACTGCCCCCCAGCCTCGAAGGCTGGCATCCGTGGTCACCAGGACCCAGTCCTGTATGCCGAATCTGCGGCCCTCTTGAAGATGAGCACTCTGCAGCCACCACAGCAGAGACACCCTGGTCCTTGGAGACAGGGTTATCAGCCGATGCATCGGAAGATGCGATCCGGACCACTTGTCCAACAGGTCCCACTGAAAGGTTCTTGCATGGAACCTGCCGAATGGAATCGCTTCGTAGGAAGCTACCATCTTTCCCAGGATCCGCGTGCAGTGATGCACCGACACCTGTTTTGGTTTTAGGAGGCCTCTGACTAGAGATGACAGCTCCTTGGCTTTCTCCTCCGGGAGAAAAACTTTTTTCTGTTCTGTGTCCAGAACCATCCCCAGGAACAGTAGACGTGTCGTAGGGATCAGCTGTGACTTTGGAATATTTAGAATCCAGCCGTGCTGTTGTAGCACCTCCCGAGATAGTGCTACCCCGACCAACAACTGCTCCCTGGACCTCGCCTTTATCAGGAGATCGTCCAAGTACGGGATAATTAAAACTCCCTTCTTTCGAAGGAGTATCATCATTTCGGCCATTAGCTTGGTAAAGACCCTCGGAGCCGTGGATAGACCGAACGGCAACGTCTGGAATTGGTAATGACAATCCTGTACCACAAATCTGAGGTACTCCTGGTGAGGATGGTAAATGGGGACATGCAGGTAAGCATCCTTGATGTCCAGTGATACCATGTAATCCCCCTCGTCCAGGCTTGCAATAACCGCCCTGAGCGATTCCATCTTGAACTTGAATTTTTTTTATATACGTGTTCAAGGATTTAAAATTTAAAATGGGTCTTACCGAACCGTCCGGTTTCGGTACCACAAACATTGTGGAATAGTAACCCCGTCCTTGTTGAAGTAGGGGCACCTTTACTATCAGCTTATGAATTGCCTGTAACACTGCCTCTCTGCCTGAGGGAGTTGTTGGTAAGGCAGATTTGAGGAAACGGCGGGGGGGAGACGTCTCGAATTCCAGCTTGTACCCCTGAGATACTACTTGAAAGGTCCAGGGATCCACCCGTGAGCGAGCCCACTGATTGCTGAAATTTTTGAGACGGGCCCCCACCGTACCTGGACTTAGAGGAAGCGGGGGAGGACTTTTGCTCCTGGGAACTGGCTGTATGCTGCAGCTTTTTCCCTCTACCTCTGCCTCTGGGCAGAAA
Source organism: Pseudophryne corroboree (assembly GCF_028390025.1). NCBI lineage: Eukaryota > Metazoa > Chordata > Amphibia > Anura > Myobatrachidae > Pseudophryne > Pseudophryne corroboree. The sequence continues at coordinate 561,164,033 of NC_086445.1, forward strand.
GGACGCGCCCCTAACCCCCTTGCCCTTATTGGGCCGAAAGGACTGTACCTGATAATACGGTGCTTTCTTTGGCTGTGAGGGAACATGGGGTAAAAATGTAGACTTCCCAGCCGTTGCTGTGGAAACGAGGTCCGAGAGACCATCCCCGAACAACTCCTCACCCTTATAAGGCAAAACTTCCATGTGCCTTTTAGAATCTGCATCTCCTGTCCACTGCCGAGTCCATAACCCTCTCCTGGCAGAAATGGACATTGCACTTATTTTAGATGCCAGCCGGCAAATATCCCTCTGTGCATCCCTCATGTAGAAGAGTGCGTCTTTAATATGCTCTACGGTTAGCAATATAGTGTCCCTGTCTAGGGTATCAATATTTTCCGACAGGGAATCTGACCACGCAGCTGCAGCACTGCACATCCATGCTGAAGCAATAGCTGGTCTCAGTATAACACCTGTGTGTGTATATATAGACTTCAGGATAGCCTCCTGCTTTCTATCAGCAGATTCCTTCAGGGCGGCCGTATCCGGAGACGGTAGTGCCACCTTCTTTGACAAGCGTGTGAGCGCTTTATCCCCCCTAGGGGATGTTTCCCAACGTGACCTATCCTCTGGCGGGAAAGGGTACGCCATTAGTAACCTCTTAGAAATTACCAGTTTCTTATCAGGGGAAGCCCACGCTTCTTCACACACTTCATTTAATTCCTCAGATGGAGGAAAAACAACTGGTAGTTTTTTCTCTCCAAACATAATACCCTTTTTTGTGGTACCCGGGGTAACATCAGAAATGTGCAACACATTTTTCATTGCCTCAATCATGTAACGTGTGGCCCTATTGGAAGTTACATTAGTCTCATCGTCGTCGACACTGGAGTCAGTATCCGTGTCGACATCTGTGTCTGCCATCTGAGGTAGCGGGCGTTTTAGAGCCCCTGATGGCTTTTGAGACGCCTGGGCAGGCACAGGCTGAGAAGCCGGCTGTCCCACATTTGGTATGTCGTCAAACCTTTTATGTAAGGAGTCGACACTGTCGCGTAATTCCTTCCACAGCACCATCCACTTAGGTGTCGACCCCGCAGGGGGTGACATCACATTTATCGGCATCTGTTCCGCCTCCACATAAGCCTCCTCATCAAACATGTCGACACAGCCGTACCAACACACCGCATACACACAGGGAATGCTCTGACAGAGGACAGGACCCCACAAAGCCCTTTGGGGAGACAGAGAGAGAGTATGCCAGCACACACCAGAGCGCTATATAACACAGGGATCCCACTATAAATGAGTGTTTTTCCCTTATAGCTGCTTATATTATATATACTGCGCCTAAATTTAGTGCCCCCCCCCTCTCTTTTTTACCCTTATGTAGCTTGACACTGCAGGGGAGAGCCAGGGAGCGTCCTTCCAGCGGAGCTGTGAGGGAAAAATGGCGCCAATGTGCTGAGGGAGATGGCCCCGCCCCTTTTCCGGCGGACTTCTCCCGCTTTTTCTGGAATTCTGGCAGGGGTATTTTTACACCTATATAGCCTTCCTGACTATATATGGTGTAGATTTGCCAGCCAAGGTGTCTTATATTGCCCTCAGGGCGCCCCCCCCCAGCGCCCTGCACCCATCAGTGACCGGAGTGTGAGGTGTGCATGAGGAGCAATGGCGCACTGCTGCAGTGCTGTGCGCTACCTTGCTGAAGACAGAAGTCTTCTGCCGCCGATTTTCAGGAACACTTCTTGCTTCTGGCTCTGTAAGGGGGCCGGCGGCGCGGCTCCGGGACCGAACATCGAGGTCGGGTCCTGTGGTCGATCCCTCTGGAGCTAATGGTGTCCAGTAGCCTAAGAAGCCCAAGCTACCACCAGTTAGGTAGGTTCGCTTCTTCTCCCCTTAGTCCCTCGCTGCAGTGAGTCTGTTGCCAGCAGATCTCACTGTAAAATAAAAAACCTAAAATATACTTTCTTTCTAGGAGCTCAGGAGAGCCCCTAGTGTGCATCCAGCTCAGCCGGGCACAAGATTCTAACTGAAGTCTGGAGGAGGGGCATAGTGGGAGGAGCCAGTGCACACCAGTAGTCTAAAGCTTTCTTTTAGTTGTGCCCAGTCTCCTGCGGAGCCGCTATTCCCCATGGTCCTTACGGAGTCCCAGCATCCACTTAGGACGTCAGAGAAAAGTTTGACAGTGTCTAGTTAGACCCCAAAATGTTGACAAGTGAAAAAGTTGACACAATCAAAAGGTTGACGCAGAAATGGTCAGCACAAGTTTTTTTAATTTTTTTTGGTGTCAGATTGTAGGTTTCATCACATGACATCCTATGTAGTATACCGCATCCTCTCGCATGGCTTCAGTCAAGGTGACTAGCTCCACTACCTCTGCGCTCAGCACAGGTTACCCTTCTCAAATCGTAGTCCACGTGGATGGTATGAAAGTATGAAAATGTTGGAAAAAAGCAAAAAGTTCCAAAAAACGTGTCGACCATGTTGTGTCGACCATTTTCATGTCAACCAACTGAACCTGTTGGCTTTTTGATCATGATGACCATATGCATATCAACCATTTGGTGTTGACCTATTGACTGTTGACCCTATCTATTTATCTCTCTCTCTCTCTCTCTCTCTCTCTCTCTCTGTCTCTCTTTATAGATATTTATATAGAGATATGTATGTATACATGTATAGGTAGACAGAGAGAAAGAAAGAAAGTACATACAGTATTAAGCAAAGTCTAGTAATGTGAAGTCTCTGAACGATATTTGTGTACTGATAAAACATCCAATTACCGACCAACTTCTAGTAACATACTGTATACTCTCATACAAAGTGAACAGCGCAACTAGGACACTACAGGATCCCTAATTTAACTTTTACTGTACTTCAAACGCCCCCTCCTCCTCTCCCCCCCTCCCTTTCCGCGCTTCTGCCACATCGCCGGCTCTGTGTCACCAGCCCAGGGGCACTCCTGGGCATTTACAGGTAGGGAATGAGATCACACTGTTGTGTGTGTGCGACTGGCAACAGATCAAACTTTCCGAAGACTTCTATTTGTTCCCAGGAGCCCTGTATTACTGATATTGGGGTAACAAGGGGAGATAGCGAATTGTACTCACAGCGGTCTCTCTGTCGACTGAATGTACCCAGAGAGGGAAGGATGGAGGAAGGGCCAGCAAATTGCTCATCAGTAATGACAGACGGAAGTCACCTCGTTATAACCATTCAGGTACAGTAGTAGGCGTCCTCTAACACCTGATTAGCAGCGGCAACAGCACTCCCCTTACATTGCTCTGCCGAACTTTGCAGCTAGGGGGAAAGAGGAGGAAAGAGAGGACCCAGTGTACAGTACTGGTGCATTGCCTGCAACTGTCTACATTCAAAACACCTGAAGACCACCCATTCAAAAGACTACCCTCTAACCCGTAGCTGACTGTATATTGTCCACTTGGCTGTGAAATAAATATAGGTCTGGCTTTTGCAAATTATTTGCAGGGTGATTTACTAAAATCAGAACACGGTTCTGTTGGCTCTCATACAGGGGATTAGGTGAAAACCGGACCGGACCAAATTCCGGAATGCCGGACCGGATCAGCTCCCTGCAGCGACCTCTGCCGCTGGGGAGCTGTGAAAGCGCGTCCCCGTCCGGGGGGCGGGTCCGCGGACGGGCTGTCAGTGGGGAGGGAGAAATCCCTGCCGGCTCCCGCACGAAGCTGCTGCACTGCTAGGAGGCTGTCAGCCCTGCACAGTGGCGCTGTCTGTGCGCTGCTGTCACACAGGGGAACCGCTGTGCAGGGCTGACAGCCTCCCACCTACCCCGCTGGTACTACACTCGGGCAGAGGGATGGAGGGGGGAGAACGGACATAGCTGCTGGTGCTGCAGCTCATCTATTTCACACACTGGCTGCATAGGGAGTTTTTTTTTTTCTTTTTTAGAGCAGTATAAATATATAAATAAATAATAATAAATGACCACTTGCCCATTGTTTTTGTTGGGAGGGTAGGGGGTGTGACCACGCCGCCTTTATAAAAAAATATAATTAAAACTAATATTTATGAGCAGCGCCACATGCAGTGGTGCCAAGAGGCGGGTAATCAGGTATTAATTACCCTGTCCCAGGCTGCTGGAGGGGCCCGACAGGGGATTCTAAAACTAATATTTATGAGCAGCGCCACATGCAGTGGTACCAAGAGGCGGGTAATCAGGTATTAATTACCCTTTCCAAGGCTGCTGGAGGGGCCCGACAGGGGAGTCCACATCCCCCTTCCCAAATATACTTACGCTTGGCGGTACTGGGCAGCGTCCTGTAGTGCACATGCGTCATGTTCCCAGATGTCACTGGGCAGATGGCGCCGTCGGCCGAAGAGGAGGGACCTGCTTCCGATTAAGCAACCTGGCCCCTTTGCATAAATTGCACACAATTAATACTTTAATTAATCATATCTTTCAGAGGTGTAGATACGCACCCAATTTAGGCCACACCGCATTACATTACTGGGGCCCAGCATGGCTTTCCACGCCCCTGTGGGGTGGGGCGCCGTTATATCCATTCCGGTTGGTAGAATTGGGTGCAGAACACCCAGACAAACTTATATGCTATTGGTGCCGAAATAGGACATCCTTAGATATCAGTACCAGGTCCCGGAATGGGGGGCAGACCATCTTAGATACCTGTTCCGGGTTCCGGAACAGGATGCATACCACCTTAAATAGCTGTTTCATGTGCCGGAATTGTGTGCAGGACACCCAGACAACCTTAGATAGCCTTTCAGGGAGCCAGAATAGGGCGCAGACCACCTTAGATACCTGTTCCGGGTGCCGGAACAGGGCTCAAACCATCTTAGACAACCGGTCCGGATGCCGGAACAGGAGGCAGACCACCTTAGATAGCTGTTTCAGGTACCGGAATGGTGTGCGAGACACCCAGACAACCTTAGATAGCTGTTCAGGGTGCCGGAATAGGGCGCAGAACACCTTAGATACCTGTTCCGGGTGCCGGAACAGGGCTCAAACCATCTTAGACAACCGGTCCGGGTGCCGGAACAGGATGCAGACCATCTTAGATAGCGGTTTCAGGTGCCGGAATGGTGTGCAGGACACCCAGACAACCTTAGATAGCTGTTCCGGGTGCCGGAAAAGGGCGCAGACCACCTTAGATACCTGTTCTGAGTGCCGGAACAGGGCTCAAACCATCTTAGACAACCGGTCCGGGTGCCGGAACAGGATGCAGACCATCTTAGATAGCGGTTTCATGTGCCGGAATGGTGTACAGAACACCCAGACAACCTTAGATACCTGTTCAGGGTGCCGGAATAGGGCGCAGACCACCTTAGATACCTGTTCCGGGTGCCAAAACAGGGCTCAAACCATCTTAGACAACCGGTCCGGGTGCCGGAACAGGATGCAGATCATCTTAGATAGCGGTTTCATGTGCCGGAATGGTGTACAGAACACCCAGACAACCTTAGATAGCTGTTCAGGGTGCCGGAATAGGGCGCAGAACACCTTAGATACCTGTTCCGGGTGCCGGAACAGGGCTCAAACCATCTTAGACAACCGGTCCGGGTGCCGGAACAGGATGCAGACCATCTTAGATAGCGGTTTCATGTGCCGGAATGGTGTACAGAACACCCAGACAACCTTAGATACCTGTTCCGGGTGCCGGAAAAGGGCGCAGACCACCTTAGATACCTGTTCCGGGTGCCGAAACAGGGCTCAAACCATCTTAGACAACCGGTCCGGGTGCCGGAACAGTATGCAGACCATTTTAGATAGCGGTTTCAGGTGCCGGAATGGTGTACAGAACACCCAGACAACCTTAGACAGCTGTTCAGGGTGCCTTGAAAGGCCGCAGACCACCTTAGATACCTGTTCCGGGTGCCGAAACAGGGCTCAAACCATCTTAGACAACCGGTCCGGGTGCCGGAACAGTATGCAGACCATTTTAGATAGCGGTTTCAGGTGCCGGAATGGTGTACAGAACACCCAGACAACCTTAGATACCTGTTCCGGGTGCCGGAAAAGGGCGCAGACCACCTTAGATACCTGTTCCGGGTGCCGAAACAGGGCTCAAACCATCTTAGACAACCGGTCCGGGTGCCGGAACAGGATGCAGACCATCTTATATAGCGGTTTCAGGTGCCGGAAAGGTGTGCAGGACACCCAGACAACCTTAGATAGCTGTTCCGGGTGCCGGAAAAGGGCGCAGACCACCTTAGATACCTGTTCTGGGTGCCGAAACAGGGCTCAAACCATCTTGGACAACCGGTCCTGGTGCCGGAACAGGATGCAGACCATCTTAGATAGCAGTTTCATGTGCCGGAATGGTGTGCAGGACACCCAGACAACCTTAGATACCTGTTCCGGGTGCCAGAAAAGGGCGCAGACCACCTTAGATACCTGTTCCGGGTGCCGAAACAGGGCTCAAGCCATCTTAGACAACCGGTCCGGGTGCCGGAACAATAGGCGGACCATTTTAGATAGCTGTTTCATGTGCCGGAATGGTGTGCAGGACACCAAGACAACCTTAGATAGCTGTTCCGGTTGCCGGAATAGGGCGCAGACCACCTTAGATACCTGTTCCGGGTGCCGGAACAGGGCTCAAACCATCTTAGACAACCGGTCCGGGTGCCGGAACAGTAGGCGGACCATTTTAGATAGCTGTTTCATGTGCCGGAATGGTGTGCAGGACACCAAGACAACCTTAAATAGCTGTTCCGGTTGCCGGAATAGGGCGCAGACCACCTTAGATACCTGTTCTGGGTGCCGGAACAGGGCTCAAACCATCTTAGACAACCGGTCCGGGTGCCGGAACAGGATGCAGACCATCTTAGATAGCGGTTTCATGTGCCGGAATGGTGTGCAGGACACCCAGACAACCTTAGATAGCTGTTCAGGGTGCCTTAAAAGGCCGCAGACCACCTTAGATACCTGTTCCGGGTGCCGGAACAGGGCTCAAACCATCTTAGACAACCGGTCCGGGTGCCGGAACAGGATGCAGACCATCTTAGATAGCGGTTTCATGTGCCGGAATGGTGTGCAGGACACCCAGACAACCTTAGATAGCTGTTCAGGGTACCTTAAAAGGCCGCAGACCACCTTAGATACCTGTTCCGGGTGCCGGAACAGGGCTCACACCATCTTAGACAACCGGTCCGGGTGCCGGAACAGGATGCAGACCACATTAGATTGCTGTTTCATGTGCTGGAATGGTGTGCAGGGCACCCAGACAACCTTAGATAGCTGTTCAGGGTGCCAGAATAGGGGGCAGACCACCATAGATTCCTGTTCCAGGTGCCGGAACAGGGCTCAAACCATCTTAGACAACCGGTCCGGGTGCCGGAACAGGATGCAGACCACATTAGATTGCTGTTTCATGTGCCGGAATGGTGTGCAGGGCACCCAGACAACCTTAGATAGCTGTTCAGGGTGCCAGAATAGGGGGCAGACCACCATAGATACCTGTTCCGGGTGCCAGAACAGGGCTCAAACCATCATAGACAAGTGTGTCGGATGTCGGGTGCCAGAACAGGATGCAGACCACATTAGATTGCTGTTTCATGTTCCGAAATGGTGTGCAGAACACCCAGACACCCTTAGATAGCCATTCCGGGTACCGGAATAGGGTGCAGGCCACCTTAGATAGCTGTTCCGGGTGCCGGAATAGGATGTAGACCACCTTAGATACCCATTCTGGGTTCCGAAACGGGCAGCAGACCACCTTGGATACCTATTCTGGGTACCGTGCTAGTGTGCAGAACACAGAGACATCTTTAGATAGCCTTGTTGGGTGCCAGAATTGGACGCAGACCACCTTAGATAATCGTTCTGGGTGTTGAAACGGGGTGCAAAAACACCCATACATCCTTAGATAGTCAGCACCCCCACAGCTGTGCTTCCGTCGCTGCCCCGCCAGTGCTGTACTATACCGGCTCCTGCTCACACAGTGACAGGCAGCCTGCATTGGCACGCTGCAGTGACTGCAGCATCCTGTACCACCTACGCTCCGCCCCTCCCAATTCCCAATGTCCGCAGTAGGAGAAGAACATAGCGCGGTTGACAAATTGGCAGCCAGGTGGAAGCAGCTGCTCTGGAGGCTGAAGTAAGTATAACACACACAGACACACACACACACACACACACACACACACACACACACACACACACACACAAACCAGGGCTGTCTTAACAGCAGTGTAGGCCCCTGGGCACAGCAATGCGCTGGGGCCCCTACCCATCCTCTAATGGAAGGGGTGCTATCAGCGGCAGCTTTGGTGTCCCGTGGGTGGTAGGGGGTGTTTCAGGACGGATCGCAATACGCAATCCAAATGCAAAAATTACTAAAAGCATGCGGTGCATGCACAGGGCCTGTCCTGCGCCCGCATTTTCTGTGTGCGCCCGCAGAAAATGCAAATGAAGTGTTCGTGGGGCAGGGTGCGGCAACGCTCCTTTTCCAAGGCAGAGACTTAGCTTTGCGGGGGCGTGGCTTGGAATTGGGGGGCATGCCAGCATGAATGGGGTGGACATGACAGGGGCATGATCGGGGCGGCTGCGTGACATCACACCCAGCCACCGCAATCAAAAAGATGGAGGCAGGCCCCCTGCGGTGTGATCGCAATTTCTGCTTGGAAAAGGGGGGTGGTGGAACCTGAACCAGGCCCTATATTCCACTCTGCATGTAGGACCTGGAGCAGTAATTTCTGCTGGGAGGGCAGCTTGCTTGACTGCAGATATCTCAAGTTCCTGGAAATAGATTTTTTTAGCTTTGAATGAGATTTTAAAAAGTAGTTATCCCCCCCCCACCCCCCACCCCCCTTCCTCCTTCAGGAGGTGCTGGGGACATGGGGATCAGAGTTCAGGAGCCAGAGCAATCCACCAACGAAAATATACAAATATATTAGGCATGTGGAGCTGGAGCCTGCTGCTGGAAGGCTGATATCTCTGGATCTGGGTATGGTAGAGACAAGCTGCCAGAGTCAACCAAAAGGGGAGAATCCCATCTTTTGGGGTACACTGTCAGAAAAACTCAAAGTCAAACAGAACCTGAGATATCTGGCTAGGAGAATCAATTAATAAGCTTGGATGGAGACCACTGCTTTGAAGTCAGATATCTCAGTTTCCCCAGGGCCAATTTTAAAAATCTGTTACCCCCTGGAAAGAGGGGGCCATCAGCTATCAGCCTAGCTCCCTTATACACCTGGTGCAATGTGCAAAAGGAAAGGGGGCTCTATCTGGTGCAATGTGTAAAAGGGGGCTCTACCTGGTGCAATGTGTAACAGTAATGGGAGCTGTACTTGGTGCAGTGTGTAAGAGGGGCTCTACCTGGCAATGTATAAGGGGACTGTAACATAGTAACATAGTTAATGAGGTTGAAAAGATGCACATCGGCTTCAACCTGTATTCTGTATTAAGCCGAGTTTATTATAATGTCCCTGCTGAAGTAATGTTTTATGTCTAGTTAACAACTATAAATCATGTTAATCCCAGATTATCAAAGTTGATAGTTTAAATTCTATAACCTTGGATATCTTTTTCAGTCAGAAATTTACTGCATTTACAGATTCCGCCATTACCACCTCCCTGGCAGGGAATTCCAAATCCTTATTGCCCTAACAGAGAAGAACCCTTTCCTCCGCTGCGTACGGAATTTTCTCTCCTCTATCCTCAGCGAGTGACCTCGTGTCCTATACAAAGTTTTTTTTTTTTTAATAAGCAATTCCTCTGATAACTCTTTGTAATTTCCCTTTACATATTTGAAGATATTAATAATGTCTCCTCTTAGATGCCTCTTTTCCAGTGTATACATATTCAACCTAGTAAGCCTTTCCTCGTAATCCAGTCCCTCTAGCCTTTTAATCAATTTAGTAGCACGCCTTTAAACCCTTTCGAGTTCACAGATATCTTTTTTTATAATGTGGTGCCCAAAACTGAACACAATATTCCAGGTGCGGACGTACCAATGATTTGTACAGCGGCAGGATTACATCCTCGTCCCTTGTCTCAATGCCCCGTTTTATGCACGCTAGCACCTTACTTGCCTTCTTTGCTGCACTTTGACATTGTATACGGTTATTAAGCCTATTTCTCTTACGTTCTAGAGCAGGCCTGGCTAACCTGTGGCTCTCCAGATGTTGTGAAACTAAACATCCCAGCATAACCTGCCACAGTTTTAGCATTCCCTAATAGCAAAACTTTGGCAAGGCATGATGGGACTTGTAGTTTTACAACAGCTGGAGAGCCACAGGTTGGCCAGGCCTGTCCTATAGGATGCTGGGGTTCCATTTAGTACCATGGGGTATAGACGGGTCCTTTGGGAGCCACTGGCACTTTAAGAGTTTAATAGTGTGGGCTGGCCCCTCCCTCTATGCCCCTCCTACCAGACTCCGTATAGAAACTGTGCCCGAGGAGACGGACAACTTCGAGAGAAGGAATTACACAGATAGTGGCGAGATTCACAGCAGCTCACACATACAAGGCAAACCAAGCTAACCAACTTGAAAACTCAAAAAAACAAACAAAAAAAAAACAATAGGAAGCGCTGTCACCAAAAGTATCAAATTTAATAAAAGTTGTTTTTACATTATTCACAATAACACACACAATATTATAAAACCAACTCTCCTGGGAGTTTTAAACCATTCTGCTGACTCAGTGCTACAGATACAATGTTACTTTAGATTTTATACAGTAACTTTTTAGTGTCCACGCTAGGAGGCTCTCTTTGATACACTGTATCAATATCACCCTAGCAAAGTCTCTTAAATTCCGGGCCACACAGTCAGGCGAGCTGTGACCAGAGTAGCATGCTTTAATTCATTGTATAACTGAACAGAACACTGTGGCATAATTGATCACAAATCATCTAAAATGTGCATCCTACAATTGTTATAAAAATCAAGGGCATTAGTGAGCTCATTCATTTAATTAGCCCACGCGTGGAGCCTGCATATTTTAGAGACTTCTCTGAGGATCTTACTAAAGATCAATTCAATATTGATACAGTGTATCAAAGAGAGCCTCCTAGCGTGGACACTAAAAAGTTACTGTATAAAATCTAAAGTAACATTGTATCTGTAGCATTGAGTCAGTAGAATGGTTTAAAACTACCAGGAGAGTTGGTTTTATAATATTGTGTGAGTTATTATGAATAATGTAAAAACAACTTTTATTAAATTTGATACTTTTGGTGACAGCGCTTCCTATTGTTTTTTTGTTTGTATATCCATTTTTATTTGAGGTTCAGCACCCCAAATTGTGAAGCTGCAGTCACTATTAAAGTGTTTTTATAGGTGTCTAACAGTCAGTATACTAGCGCCCACTGTCTATATTGGAGCTTGAAAACTCAGCAACATCTGAACAACATTACTTAACCAAGTAACAACACAGTACTTAACCAAGAACAAAACAGTACTGAAACAAATAGCTACTGCAGGATAACGAAGCACTGGGCGGGCGCCCAGCATCCTCTACGGACTACGAGAAAAGGATTTACCAGTAGGCGATTAAAATCCTATTTTCTTTTACGTCCTAGAGGATGCTGGGGTCCACATTAGTACCATGGGGATGTACCAAAGCTCACAGAACGGGAGGGAGAGCGCGGAGGCTCCTGCAGAACAGATTGACCAAACTGTAGGTCCTCAGATGCCAAAGTATCGAACTTGTAGAACTTAGCAAACGTGTTCGACCCTGACCAAGTAGCCACTTGGCAAAGTTGAAAAGCCGAGACACCCCAGGCAGCCACCCAGGGAGAACCCACCTTACGAGTAGAGTGTGCCTGAAAGGATTTTGGATACTGCAATCCTGCCGAAGAATATGCATGCTGGATAGTGAACCTGATCCAGCGAGAGATCGTCTGCTTAGAAGCAGGACACACAATTTTCTTGGGATCATACAGGACAAACAGAGAGTCCGACTTTCTGTGACGAGCAGTCCTCTTCACATAGATCTTCAGAGCCCTTACAACATCTAATGACTTTGATGGATTTGAGGAGCCAGTAGCAACTGGCACCACAATAGGTTGGTTGATATGAAAATCTGACACAACTTTTGGAAGGAACTGCTGATGTGTCATGAGTTCAGCTCTATATTCATGGAAGATTAAGTAGGGTCTTTTACAAGACAAAGCCCCCAATTCTGACACACGCCTAGCTGAAATTAAGGCCAACAGGGTGACAACCTTCCATGTGAGAAACTTGACCTCATCCTCCTTTAAAGGTTTGAACCAATCCAGGAACTGCAACACCACGTTAAGATCCCAGGGTGCCGTAGGAGGCACAAAGGGAGGCTGGATGTGCAGAACCCCTTTCAAGAATGTCTGAATCTCAGGTAGGGAAGCCAGTTGTTTCTGGAAGAAAACGGATAAGGCCGAAATCTGGACTTTTATGGATCCCAAACGCAGACCCATATCCACACCTGCTTGCAGGAAGAGGAGAAACTGTCCAAGTTGAAACTCCACCATAGGAAACTTCTTGAATTCACACCAAGACACGTACTTTTTCCAAAGTCGATGGTAATGTTTAGACGTTACTCCATTCCTAGCCTGTATCAGGGTAGGAATAACATTGTTCGGAATACCCCTCCATGCCATCAAACATAGTCGTTGTAAGTGTTGATAAGCGAACGTCCCCTGTTGAAGAAGGTCCTCGTGAAGAGGAAGACGTCTCGGATCTTCCAGTAGTAATTCCAGAAGATCCGCGTACCAAGCCCTTCTTAGCCAGTCCGGAGCAATGAGGATCACCTGAACTCTTGTTCTTTTTATTAGTTTGAGAATCCTTGGGATGAGTGGAAGTGGAGGGAACACATACACCGACTGGAACACCCACAGAGTTACCAGAACATCCACCGCCACTGCTTGTGGGTCGCGTGACCTGTAACAGTACCTCCAAAGCTTCTTGTTGAGGCGAGAGGCCATCATGTATACTTGAGGTATGCCCCATTGGCTTGTTACCTCTGCGAACACCTCTGGGTGGATTCCCCATTCTCCTGAATGGAGATCGCGTTTGCTGGGGGAGTCTGCCTCCCAGTTGTCCACTCCTGGAATGAAGATCGCCGACAACGCCACCGCGTGTCTTTCTGCCCAGATGAGGAATTTTGTTATCTCTAACATTGCAGCTCTGCTCTTCGATCCGCCCTGCCTGTTTATGTAGGACACTGCTGTGACATTGTCCGACTGAACCTGAATGGCTTGAGCTTGCAGAAGATATGCCACTTGTAGAAGGCCATTGTAAATGGCCCTTAGTTCCAGAACATTTATTGGAAGGAGAGATTCCTGACTGGACCACTTTCCTTGGAAGTTTTCCACCTGAGTGACTGCTCCCCAACCTCTGCGACTTGCATCCGTGGTTAGAAGGATCCAGTTCTGAATCCCGAATCTGCGGCCCTCGAGCAGGTGAGAAGTTTGGAGCCACCAGAGGAGTGAAATTCTGGCTTTCGGCTATAGGCGTATCCGCTGGTGCATGTGAAGATGCGATCCCAACCACTTGTCCAGGAGATCCAGCTGGAAGGACTGTGCATTGAATCTGCCATACTGTAGAGCCTCGTAGGAGGCTACCACCTTTCACAGAAGGTGAATGCACTGATTAACCGACACCCAGGCTGGCTTCAAGACATCCCAGACCATTGATTGGATCACCAACGCTTTCTCTACTGGTAGAAACACCCTCTGCACCTCCGTGTCAAGGATCATCCCCAGGAAGGGTAGTCTCCTTGTTGGTTCTAAATGTGACTTTGGAAGATTTAGGATCCACCCATGATCCAGGAGTAGTTGAATTGAGAGAACAATACTCTGCAACAGCCTTTCCCTGGAAGATGCCTTTATCAGTAGATCGTCCAGGTATGGAATAATGTTTACTCCCTGCTTGCGGAGGAGGAGGAGCATCATCTCTGCAATGACCTTTGTGAACACTCTCGGTGCTGTGGAGAGGACGAATGGCAGGGCCTGGAACTGGTAGTGACAGTCCTGTATCGCAAACCTTAGATAGTCCTGGTGAGGCGGCCAGATCGGAATGTGAAGGTTCGCATCCTTGATATCCAGGGATACCAGGAATTCCCCCTCCTCCAGACCTGAGACCACCACTCTCAGAGACTCCATCTTGAACTTGATCACTTGTAAGTATGGGTTCAATGACTTTAGGTTCAACATTGGCCTTACCAAACCATCCGGCAGTGCCGTAACTAGGCATTTTAGCGGTGTGTGCAAGAAACGACAGTGGCGCCCCCCCTCCCCCCCCCCCCCCCCATGTAAGATAGGGGCAGTGCGCGCCGTATGCGTGCGAAAAATTTATAGGGGCATAGCTTCATGGGGAAGGGGCGTGGCCACAAAATAATAGCAATTCATACTACGGTGCACAGTAGTCTACATTATTCAAATTACGCTGCACAGTAGCGCCACTACACCTGGTAGAGCCCCTTTTATACATTACAGCAGACAGCATCCCCCTTTTTACACATTACAGCATACAGTCTCCCTTTTAACACATTGCGGCAGCCAGTCCCCCTTTTTACACATTGCGGCAGACAGCGTCCCCTTTTTTACACATTACAGCACACAGCGTCCCCTTTTTTAACATTACGGTAGACAGCGTCCCCTTTTTTACACATTACAGCACACAGCGTCCCCTTTTTTAACATTACGGTAGACAGCGTCCCCTTTTTACACATTACAGCAGACAGCGTCCCCGTTTTTACACATTACGGCAGACGGTGTCCCCCTTTATACACATTGCGGCAGCCAGTCCCCCTTTTTACACATTGCGGCAGCCAGTCCCCTTTTTACACATTATGGCAGACGGTGTCCTCCTAAAAGAGAGAGAGAGATACTTACCATCTCCCCGCTGACAGGCTCCTCGTGCAGCTTCCTCGGTGCAGGCAGGTGAGAAGGAGGAGGAGGGAGGGGGAGCAGGGAGCCGCAGCAGCGCTATTTCATTGGTAGTAAGCGCCGCTGCAGCATCCCCCTCTCCTTCCGTATTGGCTGCCCGGCGCTGCTGTGGATGCTGGGATGGAGGAACCGCATCCCAGCATCCACAGCAACGCCGGGCAGCCAATACGGAAGGAGAGTGGGGTGCTGCAGCGGCGCTTACTACCAATGAAATAGCGCTGCTGCGGCTCCCTGCTCCCCCTCCCTCCTCCTCCTTCTCTGCTGCCCGGTGCTGTAGCTGTCCTCCACAGCGCGGCCACGGCGCAGACTTCAGAGGCATGTAATGAGTCAATTTGACTCAGTACATGCAGCTGGCCATGCGCCCTCAGGGCAACTGCGCTGTGTGCCAAGCCCACTTGGCACACAGAACAGAACAGTTAGTTAATAGAACAGTTAGTACTGTTATCACACTCCACCCTGGTACCGTGAGGCATTGGAGTTATGTGGAGGGCAGCGCTCCCTGTCAGCGTTCTGTGTAATCTGCAGGGAGAAAATGGCGCTGTTGAATGCTGGATCCACTCTGAGGGGAAGCCCCGCGCCCTGACCTGGTGCGTGGCTTCCCGCACTTAACATATAAAATCCTGAAGCCAGTTTAAATAATAACAGTGGGATTAGCCCCTGTAAATGCTATGACCAGTGTAGGGTTAACCTGCTGACTGGGGACTCCCCTCCAGCATCTACATGCAGAGATGTTGCTGAGCCATACCGGAGCACAGCCCCTCAGAGCTGTGCTCCAACCCTTGTGCCACCATACCCGCCGGCGACCCACTAACCGTGATGCTGGCACCATACTCACTACTCTTCTATCTTCTGGCTTTGTTAGGGGGTGGCGGCCGTGCTGTGGGAGTGAGCAGTTGCCTCATGGGCTTGTGATCATCACCTTCAGGAGCTCAGTGTCCTGTCAGCGCAGATAGAGAACCATTAACTCTCTATTAAGTTGGTTCCTACTCCCCCCTTAAGTCCCACGAAGCAGAAACTAAGTCCCACAAACTAAGAAATCTCCTAGGAGCTACCCTAGCTGTGACCGGCTCCTCCAGGCACATTTTCTAAACTGCGTCTGGTATGAGGGGCATAGAGGGAGGGGCCAGCCCACACTATTAAACTCTTAAAGTGCCAGTGGCTCCTAGTGGACCCATCTATACCCCATGGAACTAAATTGGACCCCAGCATCCTCTAGGACGTAAGAGAAATCGGGATGCCAGCATGGGTATTCTGAACGCTGGCATATCATACTGGATCCCAGAATCACAACTATACATTTTGGTGCCAGAAATAAAATTGGTGCCCCCCACAAAGGTGCGCTGTAAAAATATAGGGGCATGGCTTCAGGGGGAAGTGGCATGGTCTCAAAATAATACAAATTCATATAATGCTGCACAGTAGTCTCCATTATTCAAATTACGCCACACAGTCATCCCACTTATACACATTGTACCAGGGAGAGCCTTCATATACTCTACACCAGGTAGAGCCCCTTTTACACATTATGCCAGGTACAGTTCCCTTATACAATGACAGGTAGAGCCCTCTTACACACTGTACCAAGTAGAGCTCCCTTTTACACACTGCACCAGGAAGAGCCCCCATTCCTTTTACACATTGCACCAGTTAGAGCCCCCTTTTACACATTGCACCAGATAGAGCCCACTTTCCTTTTACACATTGCACCAGGTGTATAAGGGCCCTAGTCTGATAGCTGATGGTCCCCTCTTTCCAGGGGTACCAGATTTTTTAGAATCTGCCCTGGGGAAACAGAGAGATCTGACTTCAAAGCTGTGGTCCACATCCAAGCTTATTCATTGCTTTTCCCAGCCAGATATCTCGGGTTCTGTCTGACTTTGAGTTTTTCTGACGGTGTACCCGAAAAGCTGTGGCTTTCCACCCATGTGGTGGACACTGGCAGCTTGTCTCTACTATGCCCAGACCAAGAGATATCAGCCTTCTAACAGCTGGCTCCAGCTCCACACGCCTAATATATATTATAATATATTTGTATATATTCATTGGTGGATTGCTCTGGCTCCTGAACTCTGATGCCCAGGTACCCAGCACCTCCTGAAGGGGGAGAATCTCTAGTTTTTTTTATCCCATTCAAAGCTAAGAATTCTATTTCCAGGAACTTGAGATATCTGCAGTTAAGCAAGCTCCCCTCCCACCAGAAAATGATGAATATTATGCCCACTCCACTATCCACCCATCCGCTACATATTAAACACACCCTACCACCCTGGAAGTCATGTACCAGGGCCCCTTCATTCAGCACAATGTCCCCGCCCCTTCTGTGCAGTAGAAGAGTAATTAGCAGAAGTCATTGCTCCAGGTCCTGCATGCTGAGCAGAACATAGGGCCTGGTTCAGGTTCCACCCCCTACCCCTTTATCAAGCAAAAATTGCGATCGCACCACAATTTCTGCTTGATCGCTAAAATTAAGAAAGACTCCTGCCGGTGCAGCCTGGCTGCGCCTGCAGCGGTCCAGCCTCCGTCTCTTTGATCATGGCGGCTGCGTGTGACGTAAGGCACAGAGCCGGCCCTAGGTATAGGCAAACTAGACAAATGCATAGGGCATTTGGTATGCCTAGGGGCACAAGCAGCTTCTGCTGATTAAAATGATATGCATCATGCCTATATTCTGTGTGTGACTGCAGCTGTATCTGCATACAATATGCTACATTACAGTGTATTCCTGGAAATCAGTGTAACGTAGCATTTCATATGCAGATACAGCCACAGTCGCACACAGACTATAGGCATGCAGCATATAATTTTAATCAGCAGAAGCTGCTTGTGCATCCTAGCCACATAGTAATGCAAATAATATGCATTTTCATCAAAACAAGGCATCCGACGTTAGCAGAGCTGGCCCTGAGTTGGCAGCTGACTCACACCAGGCATCTCCTGCTGCATCGCGTACTGAGGCAAGATATAGGAGGACACACCTGTATCCAAGCAGAGGCAGAGGTCACAGTGTTAGCAACCTTGTGAGTGCTGTGTGCAGGTGGGTCGGTTGTGCAGTAGTGTTCAGCATATGTGTAAGGGACATTATGTGTGTCATGTGTATAAATGCATTAAAAATGTGCGGTATAAGTGTAAGGAATGTTATGTGTTTAATTATATGTGTATAAAGGCATTAATAATGTGTGGCATATGTGTAAGGGACATTATGTTTGTCATTATGTGTATAAGGGTACTAATAATGTGTGGCATAAGTGTAAGGGACATTATGGGGGAATTCAAATGTTTGAAAAGTCAGTTGGTTGTCTGTTTTTTCCTGTCTATTAGATAGGAAAAAACAGACACCCAAATGACTTTTCAAACAATTGAATAGCCCCCAATGTGTGTACTTATGTGTATAAGGGCATTAATAATGTGAGGCAAATGTTTAAGGGACATTATGTGTATAAGGGCATTAATAAAGTTTGGCATAATATGTTAGGCACATTATGTGTAAGGGGTATTACTGTGTTATATAATGTGTATAAAGGCATTACTAATGTGTGGCAATATGTGTATAAGGTGCTCTATTGTGTGGCATAACATGTAGAAAGCGGCATATGGTCTAATGTGAATAAAGAGCAATATGGTGTGGTATAATGAAAATAAGGAGCAATTCAGTGTGGTGTAATGTGGATAAGGGGCACTACTGTAAGGAGTAACGTATATAAAGTGACACTACTGTGTGGTCTAATGTGAATAAAGAGCAATATGGTGTGGTGTAATGTGAATAAGGGGCACTACTGTGAGGAGTAATGTAAGTGGTACTACTGTGTGATGTATCGTGAATTAGAGACAATGGGCCTAATTCAGATCTCTTCGCTGTCTAGCAATTTTCGCTGCGCTGCGAACAGGTAACTACTGTGCATGCGTATGCACAGCAATGCACAGGTGCGCCGTACGGGTACAAACAGCATCGATGTTTTGCACAGGTTCTAGTGTCGATTCCATTTGCACGGGCGTTCGCAAGGAGACTGACAGGAAGGAGGCGTTTCTGGGTGTCAACTGACCGTTTTCTGGGAGTGTTTGGAAAAACGCAGGCGTGTCAAAGCGTTTGCAGGGTGGGTGTCTGACATCCATTCCGGGCTTGAATAGGCTGAAGTGATCGCAGCGGCTGAGTAAGGTCAGAGCTACTCAGAAACTGCACAAGCTGTTTTGGTACAGGGCGTCTGCACACGCGTTTGCACACTTGCAAAGCTAAAATACACGGGGGTAAATTTACTAACATTCGTAATTTTCGGAAAAAGGTCAAAGTTCAATCACGAATGACATCGAAAGTGTAAAACTGCAACTTTTTGAATTGATTACGACTAATTTACTAAGCTGTCGTATTCGGGTTTTTCTTTTGTTCCGATGTCGATGTCATTCGTGTTTTTTTTTTTCTATTTTTACGGCAGTGATTAGCAAAACACTGCCGACTTTTTAAAAATGAATCTCGGCCGGATCTGTGTGATCCGTGCTGGGGTTCATTTTTTTTTTTTTTTTTTTTAAATTAAACAGTGTAAAATTTAAAAAAAAAATTGCGTGGGGTCCCCCCTCCTAAGCATAACCAGCCTCGGGCTCTTTGAGCCGATCCTGGTTGCAGAAATATGGGGGGAAAAATGACAGGGGTTCCCCCATATTTAAGCAACCAGCATCGGGCTCTGCGCCTGGTCCTGGTTCCAAAAATACGGGGGACAAAAAGAGTAGGGGTCCCCCGTATTTTTAAAACCAGCACCGGGCTCCACTAGCTGGACAGATAATGCCACAGCCGGGGGTCACTTTTATATAGTGCCCTGCGGCCGTGGCATCAAAAATCCAACTAGTCACCCCTGGCCGGGGTACCCTGGGGGAGTGGGGACCCCTTCAATCAAGGGGTCGTCCCCCCCCAGCCACCCAAGGGCCAGGGGTGAAGCCCGAGGCTGTCCCCCCCCCCCATCCAATGGGCTGCGGATGGGGGGGCTGATAGCCTTTGTTGTAAATGAAAAGATATTGTTTTTAGTAGCAGTACTACAAGTCCCAGCAAGACTCCCCTGCATGCTGGTACTTGGAGAACCACAAGTACCAGCATGCGGCGGAAAAACGGGCCCGCTGGTACCTGTAGTACTATTACTAAAAAAATACCCAAATAAACACAAGACACACACACACCGTGAAAGTAAAGATTTATTACATACATGCACACAAACATACATACATACTTACCTTATGTTCACACGCAGGTCGGTCCTCTTCTCCAGTAGAATCCAAGGGGTACCTGTTGAATAAATTACACTCACCAGATCCAGGGTCCCAGGCTCCTCGTCGCATCCATGTATAATCCACGTACTTGAATAAAATAACAAAACGGATACCCGAGCCACGAACTGAAAGGGTCCCCATGTTTTCACATGGGACTCCTTTCCCCGAATGCCAGAAACCCACTCTGACTTCTGTCTAAGTGGGTTTCTTCAGCCAATCAGGGAGCGCCACGTTGTAGCACTCTCCTGATCGGCTGTGTGCTCCTGTCCTGAATGACAGGCGGCACACGGCAGTGTTACAATGTAGCGCCTATGCGCTCCATTGTAACCAATGGTGGGAACTTTCTGCTCAGCGGTGACGTCACTTTAGGTCAACCGCAGGGCAGAAAGTTCCCACCATTGGTTACAATGGAGCGCATAGGCGCTACATTGTAACACTGCCGTGTGCCGCCTGTCACTCAGTACAGGAGCACACAGCCGATCAGGAGAGTGCTACAACGTGGCGCTCCCTGATTGGCTGAAGAAACCCATTTAGACATCAGTCAGAGTGGGTTTCTGGCATTCGGGGAAAGGAGTCCCATGTGAAAACATGGGGCCCCTTTCAGTTCGTGGCTCGTGTGTCCGTTTTTTTATTTTAATCAAGTACCTGGATTACAAATGGATTTGAAGAGGACCGATCTACACTGGATTTTGTGAGTATAATTTTTTCTACAGGTACCCCATGGATTCTACTGGACAAGAGGACCGACCTGCGTGTG
Source organism: Pseudophryne corroboree (assembly GCF_028390025.1). Taxonomy (NCBI): domain Eukaryota; kingdom Metazoa; phylum Chordata; class Amphibia; order Anura; family Myobatrachidae; genus Pseudophryne; species Pseudophryne corroboree. The sequence continues at coordinate 561,184,883 of NC_086445.1, forward strand.
AACATAAGGTAAGTATGTATGTATGTTTGTGTGCATGTATGTAATAAATCTTTACTTTCAAGGTGTGTGTGTCTTGTGTTTATTTGGGTATTTTTTTAGTAATAGTACTACAGGTACCAGCGGGCCCGTTTTTCCGCCGCATGCTGGTACTTGTGGTTCTCCAAGTACCAGCATGCGGGGGAGGCTTGCTGGGACTTGTAGTACTGCTACTAAAAACAATATCTTTTCATTTACAACAAAGGCTATCAGCCCCCCCATCCGCAGCCCATTGGATGGGGGGGGGACAGCCTCGGGCTTCACCCCTGGCCCTTGGGTGGCTGGGGGGGGGACCCCTTGATTGAAGGGGTCCCCACTCCCCCAGGGTACCCCGGCCAGGGGTGACTAGTTGGATTTTTGATGCCACGGCCGCAGGGCACTATATAAAAGTGACCCCCGGCTGTGGCATTATCTGTCCAGCTAGTGGAGCCCGGTGCTGGTTTTAAAAATACGGGGGACCCCTACTCTTTTTGTCCCCCGTATTTTTGGAACCAGGACCAGGCGCAGAGCCCGATGCTGGTTGCTTAAATATGGGGGAACCCCTGTCATTTTCCCCCCCATATTTTTGCAACCAGGATCGGCTCAAAGAGCCCGAGGCTGGTTATGCTTAGGAGGGGGGACCCCACGCAATTTTTTTAAAGAAAATAATCACTTTCCCACCCCTTCCCACTGATATACATGCACGGATCTCATGGATCCGTGCATGCCTATACAATCACGGTAAAAAAAAGCAGGTCTGTTTTTTTTAAGCACTTTTTTACGAGTTGTAATTTTTCACGGCAGTGTTTTGTTTTGTTTTTGCTTTGCACTTCTTAGTAAATTACCGAGATTCATAGTTAAACAGCCGCGTTTTGACCGATGGTGTATTCATTCGTGATTTTTTTCCTAGGACTTCCAAATATTACGAATGCCCTCATCACTGCCGTGATTTGAGTTTAGTAAATTACCGAGATGACACTTTGATGAAAAAACGGCATCTCGGTCAAAATCGGGACCTTAGTAAATTTACCCCACAGAGTCTATCTGTTCGCAGCACTGCAAAAAATAGCCTGCGAGCGAACATATCTAAATTAGGCCCTCTATCGCATGATATAATGTGAATGAAGTTGCAGTACTGTGTGACATAATTTGAATTGGGAGGACTATTGTGTGGTCATGCCCCTTCCCAGAAAGAACACACCCCTCTTTGGGCTGTGCGCCGAATGTGCAAACTGTTCCTTTTTAAAATATAGTGGGTAGGAGCACCAAAATGAGGACTGCTATGGGTAAGGGGTGATGGTGCTGGGAAAGGGTTGCAGGATCAGAGGCGGAACTAGCGGTGGTGCTAGGGTGCACCAGCCAAAATCTTGCCTAGGGCATCATATTGGTTAGGGTAGGCTCTTGTAACGCAGCAGCCCCGATCACGCCCCACCGGTTCACGCTGGCACGCTCCCATTTCTAAGCCACGCCCCCGCAATGCTCCATCCCTGCTTTGGAAAAGGAGCGTTACCCCCCCCCCCCCCCCCTGCCCTGCAAACACCTCTGCCTGATTGACAGGCAGAGGCGGTCTCATTTTCTGCGGGCACCCACAGAAAATTCGAGCGCATGCACAGGACGTGCCCTGCGCATGCGCCCAAATCTTTTTAGTAATTTTTGCTGTTTGATCGCATATTGCAATCCAACCTGAATCGGGCCCATAGAACACCCCCTACCGCCCATGGCACATCAAAGCACCCGGTGATAGCAATCCCCCACCCCTACTGCTGCAGGATGGATAGGGGCCCCAGTGCACTGCTGTGCTCAGAGGCCTACACTGCTGTTAAGACAGCCCTGGTTTGTGTGTGTGTGTGTTATACTTACTTCAGCCTCCAGAGCAGCTGCTTCCACCTGGCTACGGGCCTGTCACCCACGCTGTGTTCTTCTCCTACTGCGGACATTGGGATTCGGGGAGGGGCAGAGCGTAGGTTGTACAGAATGATGCAGTCACTGCAGCATGCCAATGCCCGGTTGCCTGGCGGCGGCGGGAACGCGGCTGTGGGGGTGCTGACTATCTAAGGATGTATGGGTGTTTCTGCACCCCATTCCGACACACAGAATGATTATCTAAGGTGGTCTGCATTCAATTCTGAAACCCAGCATGGCTATCTAAAGATGTCTCTGTGTTTTGCACACCAGCATGGTACCCAGAATGGGTATCTAAGGTGGTCTGCTGCCCGTTTCGGAACCCAGAATGGGTATCTAAGGGGATCTACATCCTATTCTGGCACCCGGCACAGCTATCTAAGGTGGCCTGCGCCCTATTCCGGTACCTGGAATGGCTAGCTATGGTGATCTGCTGCCTGAACCGGCACCCGGAATGGCTGTGTAATGTGGTCTCTGTGTTTTGCACCTCCTTCCAGCACCCGGAACGGCTATGTAAGGTGGCCTGTGGACCATTCCGGCACCTGGAACGGCTATCTAAGGTGGCCTGCGCCCTATTCTGACACACGGAATAGCTATCTACAGTGATCTGCTTCCTGTTCTGGCACCCGGAATGGCTGTGTAATGTGGTCTGGATATTCTACACCCCGTTCCGGCACCCGGAACGGTTGTCTATGATGGTTTGAGCCCTTTTCCGGAACCCGGAACAGCTATCTAAGGTGCACTGCGCCCCGTTCCGGCACCCGGAATGCTGTCTACGGTGATCTGCTGCCTGGTCCGTCAACCACAATGGCTGTGTAATGTGGTCTGGGTTTTCAACACCTCTTTCCTGCACCCGGAATGACCATCTAAGGGGGTCTGCGCCAAATTCCGGCACACGGAATGGCTATCTACGTTGATCTGCTGCCCATTACGGCACATGGAATGGTTGCGTAATGTGGTCTGGGTGTTCTGCACCCTGTAGTGGTACCCGGTACGGCTATCTAAGGTGGACTGCACCCTGTTTCGGCACCCGGAATGGCTATCTAGAGTGATCTGCTCTTGGTTCCGGCACCCAGATTTTTTGCGTAATGTGGTCTAGGTGTTCTGCACCCCGTTCCGGTAACCGACACGGCTATATAATGTGGTCTGCACCCCATTCCGGCACCCGGAATGGCTGTCTATGGTGGTCTGTGCCTGCTCTGTCACCAGGAATGCCTATCTATGGTAGTATGCGGCCCATTCCAGCACCTGGATTGGCTATCTACAGTAATCTCCTGACCATTCCAACACCCCTTCTGACTGTGTTCTTCACCCCCTTCCGGGACGACAATCTATGGTGGTCTGCTGCCTGTTCAGGCACCCGGAGTGGCTATCAAAGGTGGTCTGCAGCCCGTTCCAGCACCCGTTCTGGCTGTGTAAGGTAGTCCTGGTGTTATGCACCTCCTTCCAGCACCCAGAACGACTATGTAAGGTGGTCTGCAGCCCATTCCGGCAACCAGAACTGCTATCTAAGGTGGACTGCGCCCCGTTCCAGGAACCAGAAATGGGTATCTAAGGTGGTTTGCATCCTATTCCATCTATGAGCCCTGTTCCGGCACCCGGAACAGGTATCTAAGGTGGTCTGCGCCCTATTCCGGCAACCGGAACAGCTATCTAAGGTTGTCTGGGTGTTCTGTACACCATTCCGGCACATGAAACCGCTATCTAAGATGGTCTGCATCCTGTTCCGGCACCCGGACCGGTTGTCTAAGATGGTTTGAGCCCTGTTCCGGCACCCAGAACAGGTATCTAAGGTGGTCTGCGCCCTATTCCGGCAACCGGAACAGCTATCTAAGGTTGTCTTGGTGTACTGCACACCATTCCGGCACATGAAACAGCTATCTAAAATGGTCCGCCTACTGTTCCGGCACCCGGACCGGTTGTCTAAGATGGTTTGAGCCCTGTTTTGGCACCCGGAACAGGTATCTAAGGTGGTCTGCGCCCTATTCCGGCACCCTGAACAGGTATCTAAGGTTGTCTGGGTGTTCTGTACACCATTCCGGCACATGAAACCGCTATCTAAGATGGTCTGCATCCTGTTCCGGCACCTGGACCGGTTGTCTAAGATGGTTTGAGCCCTGTTTTGGCACCCGGAACAGGTATCTAAGGTGGTCTGCTCCCTATTCCGGCAACCGGAACAGCTATCTAAGGTTGTCTTGGTGTCCTGCACACCATTCCGGCACCTGAAACCGCTATCTAAGATGGTCTGCATACTGTTCCGGCACCCGGACCGGTTGTCTAAGATGGTTTGAGCCCTGTTCCGGCACCCGGAACAGGTATCTAAGGTGGTCTGCGGCCTTTTAAGGCACCCTGAACAGCTATTTAAGTTGTCTGGGTGTTCTGTACACCATTCCGGCACATGAAACCGCTATCTAAGATGGTCTGCATCCTGTTCCGGCACCCGGACCGGTTGTCTAAGATGGTTTGAGCCCTGTTCCGGCACCCGGAACAAGTATCTAAGGTGTTCTGCGGCCTTTTAAGGCACCCTGAACAGCTATCTAAGGTTGTCTGGGTGTCCTGCACACCATTCCGGCACATGAAACAGCTATCTAAAATGGTCTGCCTCCTGTTCCGGCACCCGGACCAGTTGTCTAAGATGGTTTGAGCCCTTTTTCCGGCACCCAGAACAGGTATCTAAGGTGGTCTGCGCCCTATTCCGGCAACCGGAACAGCTATCTAAGGTTGTCTTGGTGTCCTGCACACCATTCCGGCACATGAAACAGCTATCTAAAATGGTCCGCCTACTGTTCCGGCACCCGGACCGGTTGTCTAAGATGGTTTGAGCCCTGTTTTGGCACCCAGAACAGGTATCTAAGGTGGTCTGCGCCCTATTCTGGCAACCGGAACAGCTATCTAAGGTTGTCTTGGTGTCCT